>NC_079193.1:110861975-111161975 GCF_029499605.1 Hyla sarda | reverse complement strand
CAGAATGTAAAAATAATGCATAAACCTAAAATATGAGCCCTTAGATAGTTTGCCCCTGAATTAAAGATCACAACAGTTACGTAACAGGTATAAAATATTGCATAAAACCAAATCAACAGAATAGTCACTATTAATATTGTACTTTTTCATGGGCAATTAAATACAGTGTAACCACCATCACAATAAAAGATATGAGAACTACTGTTTCGGTTACAGAGTTGGCATGCAGATATACTATATAATATTGTAGACCGCTATGGCAAGTTCATACATCATACACGTGGTCCAAAGTGATTAGCTTTCAGTTTTCAGGTGTTGCCATTGATCCATCAATAATTTCTTTAAAAGGGTATGTTCACTGCACGGAATTCTGCAGGAATTTCGCAGTGTGAACATTCCCATCAGTGTGAACGCGAAACCCGTTCACACTGCGGAATTTCAGCGGTGGACAATTCTGCTGCCTAAATTGTTCCACTCAAAGAACATGTTCATTCTTTGCGCAAAATTCTGCAAGTACTGCATAGCCGTCAATTGTGACTGCGCAGTGCCCCCACAGTCCTACCGCCGAAGTAGCTTCAGCTGCAGCCGCCTGACAGAATCTCAGGCGTCCGCAGCTGAGATTGCGCAGTGTGAACATACCCTTAGGCGAACTTGTTGTAGGAAGTTAGACTTTATTCACATCCATATCAGAAGTTCCACAAGTGCACTCCATCACAGATCCTACTAAAACAATCTGTCACATAGTGCATTATGTATTGCTATTTTATCTGGTAAATGCTGGACACAGTAATTGAAACCACAAGGACCCCATTTTTGGCAAAATGGGTGACTTTCATGTATGATATGCAGGGGATCTGGCACCCTAATTTTTTGTTCTGCTTCGATGAACAAGAAAAATGACAATGATGTGAACCCAGCATAATTGTGGCAAAAATTCTTAGAGTTAAAGACTTCCTTTGTGCCTTTGTTGCAACAGAACCACTGTGTGTGGAATCTCCTATACCATATATCTTAAAAGGGAACCTGACAGCAACCTACTGCCCTACAAACTTCTATTAAAAAGGGTGCTCTAACAATGTGTCCATAGGTTTCCTGTGACGCTGCACTTTTTGTAAAAAACAACTTTGATCAGTGGTCCCAACATGTGTCATGGAGGAGCTGCCCATGCCCTTCTTCCTCTCATTCATGTCTCCCGTCGGCCAGGATGCGCATGGCTTTTCCTACATTAAGTGTGTCAATCAAGCTGGAGTGGGAGGGGGCTGCACAACAACATGCTGCGGCCATGCATGACTACATGCTGCCGACTAGTTACCACACCAGAACAGACATTCAATTTTATCTTTTTTTTTTTATTTTTAAACCAAAAGAGCAGCATTGCAGGAAAAATAGACAGTGTGGAAATGCTGTTCACTACCCCTGTGATGAAATGGTGAAATTTATAGGGAAATAGGGAGCTTTTAGTTTCTCTTAAATGGAGTTGTTTCTATGGTTCGAGATGTGCAAGCTAAAGTTATATAGATATATATCAGTTACAGAGTTGCAAGTGTGAACAAACTTTTACAGACAATTTCTTCATGATCTGTGCAAAACATGCTTCTTGAATACCAACATGTCACACTGATTTTACAACTGACAGATTTTACACACTCTCTTTTGTGCATTAGTGGAGGCTAGGCTCCTGGATTTTGCAGCATAAACATTTTTAGAAAGAAAAAAAAAAAAAGAAAAACACACTACAAATGCTCAGGATGGCTCTGCAGGCAGGAAATAACGTCTTCCACAGGTTTACCTTCATAGCAGATTCTATACACAGCAGTGAAAAGAGGGAACCTATGAGGCAACCAAATAACGCATGTTAGATTACAGGTTTATATTTAGAGACTGTTATATTTGTATGCGGAGTTGAATAATATAGAGTGCCAAAAAAAAAAAAAATTTGCATAAACACTTATTAGATTTATATAGACATCAAAGAGTAGCTGTAAAATAAAATTACTACAGAAACATGTGGCATTGCTTACCTGTCTGCCCTTGTTCTAAAACCACTAAATAAAAAAATTGTTTGGAGTTTGTTTTGCAGGTCTGTACCTCTTTTCAGCTGTCAGAAATTCGTGTACTTCCTGGTTGAGCAGCTTCTCTGTACTACAATTCCCAAAATTCATAGCTTTCCCTAAACTCTTTATCACAGACCTCTCATCCTGCCTACTTCCTTAAAGCGCAACTGTCATGGAAATTTTACCCCCCTGACTAATAATATGATAGTATAGATGATGATGCGTGTAATGCAGCTGTACTTTTGGCTGCCATTTATCACTTTTTATCAGCAGGAAAATAGTTTTATCGTGCGGTCAGCAACAGTCGGGTAGGCGTGGCTGCGGATTGTAATGCCCCGCCACCGCCACGCCTATCCCCTGTAAGTGAGCGCTGGACCACTGTGTGATTGACACACAGGTCCCCACCCCCGATGTCCATGATGTGCGGGCCGGCGTGACTCCACTGAGCCTATACATATAATGTGCACCTTTAGGTTATATGAAATACAGTGCCCGTCCTCTTCTTTCTTCTCATGGTGCCAGAGACGCGCTGCTTCTGCTTTCACTACAGGCAGTTAGTTCGCTCCCGTTGTCTGACACCAGCTCAGTGCGCCTGCGCAGTGCTAGAGGCAGGGAGCGAGCTCTCTGCCTATAGTGAAAGAAGAAGCAGTGCGTCTCCGGCACCAGGAGAAGAAAGAAGAGGAGTACGGGCACTGTATTTCATATAACATAAAGGTGCACATATGTATAGGCTCAGTGGAGTCACGCCGGCCCGCACATCGTGGGCATCGGGGGTGGGGACCTGTGTGTCAATCACAAAAGTCCGGCGCTCACTTACAGGGGATAGGCGTGGCGGAGGTCGGGCATTACGATCCCTAGCCACGCCTATCCGTCTGTTGCTGACCACACGATAAAACTATTTTCCTGCTAACAAAGAGTGATAAACAGCAGCCAAAAGTACAGCTGCATTACACGTGTCATCATCTATACTATCATGTTATTAGTCTGGTGGGTATAATTTCCATGACAGTTGCGCTTTAACATTAATCTGTCAGCTATATTTTCTGCTAGGAGCTGCAGACAAATTGAATAGATGTTCAGGTATAAAAGCATAGTTTACCTTTTCTGGAGCTGATGGCTGTTCCCAAACTTACACAATGACCAAAGAAGTTCTCAGATAAGTGTCAAAGGGCCGGTGCCAATCTGCTTAAGTGCCACCACATGGAAAGCCTCCTCACCAAAATCTCCCAGATGCTACTTGACTGATGTAAAGAGTGCAGTATGTCATTTGAGGAGGGAAGAGTAAGTGAGGAGGCATTCCAGGCTGTGGCACTTAAGCAGCTTGACACTGACCTCGTTGACACTTGTCTAAGAAATAAAAAAAAATAATAAAAAAGGCTATTTCATAGGTTTGGCAACCACCATCAGCTTTAGGAAAAAGTTACAGTTTGCTTTTGTATAGTTATGCTTTTAACAGTGTCTGCAGCTCTTAGCTACATATACATTTGACAGATTCACTTCAATATATATTATCTGGTACAGTCCTAGGTAAATTTGAACCCAGGAACTGTCAAGCCATGCCAAGCTAACCGCTATCAAAATTGTAATTTCTCACATAACTAATGTTAAACGATACTGCCTCCTTATAAATAGATGTATGTATATAATGGGGAGTTGTCATTTGCCATTCCACAGTATAGCATAGTAGGGTAACTAATGCAAAGCTTTTACTTACTTGTCTACCATGCTTTTCTGCTGAAGGATACGATACACCTCTGCAGAGGTCTGAGGTCCTTGTAGTTTCTGTCCGTTCAGCATCTCCTTTTCAAGTTCTTCTATACTCTACAACGCAAGAAAACAATTACAATCAGGTCTGTAAAGAACACAGTGCAACTTCATTAAACCCACACTTGTCATGAATAACAAAGCTGCAGGTTACATAGGTATACAAAGACTGGCATTCTGACTGAACCTCACTTTAAAGAAGAAGAAATATTTGTTTTGTGATACATAAGGTGTGGTGCTATATCCAAAGGCTTTACTTTTTTTTTCCCCCAACCAGTTTCACAGCTGGAAAGCTTTGATAAGACTCAACCTAACAAATGTATGATCACAAGGAGAAAATGCAGCTTCAGCATTGGGATAAAATGAATTGTCTGTTCTTAAAAGTCTGGTAACACATGCAGAGATATGCAAACTGATTATACAAGGCAAGCTGTGAGTTTAAGAACATGAAGCGTAGGTGGTCTTAGAGGCAACACTCAAGTCTTTGCTGAAAAAAACAAAACAATTGCAGTACATGGATAGATTTGGGAACCATGTCAGTAAGTATTGCTCTAACCTGAAATAAGCCATATCCTGTAAAATAGTAACTGTAGTCTTTTCATCCACACTTAAAACTGTCCTGCTGATCCTACACTGCTCAAAAAAAATAAAAGGGGACACTAAGATAACACATCCTAGATCTGAATGAATGAACTAATCGTATGAAATCAAATGTATCAACCCATGGAGTTCTGGATATGGAGTCACACTCAAAATCAAAGTGGAAAACCACACTACAGGCTGATCCAACTTTGATCTAAGGTCCTTAAAAGAATTCAAAATGAGGCTCAGTAGTGTGTGTGTGTGTGTGTGTGGCCTCTAAGTGCCCGTATGACCTCCCTACAACGCCTGGGCATGCCCCTGATGAGGTGGCAGATGGTCTCCTGAGGGATGTCCTCCCAGACCTGGACTAATGTATCCGCCAACTCCTGGACGGTCTGTGGTGCAACGTGGCATTGGTGGATGGAGTGAGACATGATGTCCCAGATGTGCTCAATCAAATTCAGGTCTGGGGAACGGGCGGGTCAGTCCATAGCATCAATGCCTTCTTCTTGCAGGAACTGCTGACACTCCAGCCAAATGAGGTCTTGCACTGTCTTGCATCAGGAGGAACCCAGGGCCAAATGCATCAGCATATGGTCTCATAAGGGGTCTGAGGATCTCATCTCGGTACCTAATGACAATCAGGCTACCTCTGGCAAGCACATTGAGTGCTGTGCGGCCCCCCCCAAAGAAATGCCACCCCACACCATTACTGACCCACTGTCAAACCGGTCATGCTGGAGGATGTTGCAGGCAGCAGAATGTTATCCACGGCGTCTCCAGACTGTCACATGTGCTAAGTGTGAACCTGCTTTCATCTGTGAAGAGCACAGGGTGCCAGTGGCAAATTTGCCAATCTTGGTGAACGTCCTGCACGGTGTTGAACTGTAAGCACAACCCCCACCTGTGGATGTCGGGCCCTCATACCACCCTCATACCACCCGCAGCTTGATCACGGGGGGATTCGCTATAGAGGTAGCCGGAGGGCTTACTTTCTGCTTCCCTGGTGACCGTGGCTGAACTAGGCTCCATCAATGGAGTTCAATAGAACTCTATTGATCTGTATGAAGAATCTAATGATTCCTCCCAAAAGTCCCCTAAGGGACTAATAAAGTGTGAAAAAAATGTAATAAAAGTTTAAAAACCCCTTCCATATTATAAGTTCAAATCCCGCCCTTATATAAAAACATGTATACATAATAAAAATAAACATTTAGTATCGCTGCGTGCGTAATTGTGCCAACTATTAAAATATAACATTATGTATCCTGTACAGTAAATTACGTAAAAGGTAAAAAAAATGCTAAACCACAGAATTGCTATTTTTATAATATCCCAGAAAAAAAAAAAGTTAAAAACTATTAAAAAGTCAGATCAATACCAGAATGGTACCGATACAAAAAACAGATTATGGTGCAAAAAAATCCTCAGGAGTCCTCATACAGCCTGGTATTTTTTTTTAATTAGTAAAACATGACGAAAACTATAGAAATCTGGTATTTCTGTATTCCGGCCGGTCTAAAATATCAAAATCACACGTTAGCTCAACCCCAAGGTAAATGGCGTAGAAAAGAAAAATCACCAAATCTGCAAATTTATCTTTTACTATTTCAATTTCACTTCACCAATATTTTTAAAAATGTTATGGAAAAATTAAAAAGGTATCATTGTTGTAGTTATGGCTTTTATAAGGCAAGGACAAGTGGATCGTCATGAGGGACGAGTAGATTTTGCTCTGATTTAGTCCTGTGGACAAGTAATTAAATCAAATTTCCACAGCCCTAGTGAAACAGGCAAAGCATACAAAGGGTATGTTTTTCAAAAAAGGTTTGAGAGGGCTTAAAGGGTAGCTCCCACCAGCCTATTTTTTTTTCTCAGTCCCTGCCTATTGCCAAACTATCCCTAACACCCTCCCTGCTGTTAATTTTTATTTCCACTAAATTAAAAATGCTTTTTGCCTGCCTGGCAGTGTGCTCACTACCAGGCAGACTTCCCCAGCAGGCACCACGTCACTGATGCCTGCTGGGGGGGGACTTCCGCCCTTAGTTCATCTACACAGGGTGCCTCCAGCTGTTTCATCACTACAACTCACAGCTTGCCCTGACATCTATTAGCTGTCAGGGCATGCTGGGAGTTGTAGTATTGAAACAGCTGGAGGCACCCTGTGTAGATAAACTATTAGTTACATGCGGTGCTAGCCCCCCCCCCCCCCTCCGTCTCCCTCCTCCTACCCCCTAGGGTTGTAGTACATAAGTACTACAACATATCAAAAAATAAAGTTGGTGACAGTGCCCATTTAAAAGGGGTACCCCTAATTTTTCAATAATATTCTCCGAACCAAAAAAATTATAAATAAACAGATTACAAAACGATATTTTATTTAAATTAATATTATATATATATATATAAATATTATATATATATATATAAATATTATATATATATATATATATATATATATATATATATATATATATATATATATATATATATATATATATATATATATATATATATATATATATATATATATATATATATATATATATATATATATATAGTGTGAAATAGATAATTTAGCTAATTTGGAGGTTCTTTTCTATGCCATTTACCTTCTGGTTAAACTTACATGTTGTTTTGATACTTTAGGCCGGCCTGATTATAGCAATACCAGATTTGTATAGTTTTCCTCATGTTTTACTAATTAAAAAAATAATAATTCAGAACTTTTTCGCATTTTTTTAATTGCCATTTTTTTTGACCCCTGTAGCTTTTTTTCACATATCAGGCTGTATGAGGGCTAATTTTTTGCACCATAATCTGTTATTTTGCAGCAGTTGTACTCAGCCAGCTCACCTCCACGTCTGGCCAATGCAAGGAAAGGTGTGGAATTGCCCAGCAAACAAGAATTTTCAGCACGGCAGCTTCTCTTCATGACGTGTCACCATTCTCCTGCCCTGTGTGTTGGATTATTTATATTGCAATAAAGATGGAAGTTCATAAGAGAAGCTGCCGTGTTGGAAATTTTTGTATAGGTACCATTTTGGTATTGATCTGACTTTTTAAAAATCTCTTTAACTTTTTTTTCTGGGATATTATAAAATTGCAATTGTGTGTATTTTTTATTTTATTTTTTATTTTTTTACGTTTAGGTCATTTACCATATGTATACCTAATGTTATATTTTAATAGTTCGTACAATTACGCATGCAACGATACTAAATATGTTTATTTTTACATGTTTTTATATAGGAAAAGGGGGAGATTTAAATTATTATTTTTTTAAATATACATTTATTCGACTTTTAGGAGGAATCATTAGATTCCTCATACAGATCAATAGAGTTCTATTGATACAGACTGCTGATCGCCTCCGCGCTTGTCAGGTCTGGCCCTGCTTTCCGAAGCCAGGCTATGGGCCGGAAAAATTCTCCTGCCCGACACTGCATGTCCCCGGGCGATAGGAATTCCACATCCCTGTGCCAGAAAGTTAAACAGATTTGTAAATTACTTCCATTAAAAAATACCAATCCTTTCAGTACTTATCAGCTGCTATATACTACAGAGAAAGTTCTTTTCTTTTTTAATTTCCTTTATGACTTACAACATGCTCTTTGCTGACACCTCTGTCCATTTTAGGAATTGTCCAGAGTAGGAGCAAATCCCCATAGCAAACCTCTCTTGCTCTGGACAGTTCCTGACCCTGACAGAGGTGTCAGCAGAGAGCATGTCAGATTGAAAGGAAATTCAAAAAGAAAAGAACTTCCTCTGTAGTATACATCATCTAAAAAGTACTGGAAGGATTAAGATTTTTTTAACCCCTTAAGGACTCCGGGTTTTTCAGTTTTTGCACTTTCGTTTTTCCTCTTTACCTTTTAAAATTCATAACCCTTTCAATTTTCCACCTAAAAATCCATATGATGGCTTATTTTTTGCATCACCAATTCTACTTTGCAGTGACAGTCATTTTACCCAAAAATTCACGGCGAAACGGAAAAAAAAAAATCATTGTGCGACAAAAATCGAAGAAAAAAAAACCCCCAATTTTGTAACTTTTGGGGGCTTCCGTTTCTACGCAGTGCATATTTTGGTAAAAATGACACATTATTCTGTAGGTCCATACGGTTAAAATTATACCCTACTTATATAGGTTTGATTTTGTCGTACTTTTGGAAAAAATCATAACTACATGCAGGAAAATTTATACGTTTAAATGGGCACGGTCACCAAACTCTTTTTTTGATATGTTGTAGTACTTATGTACTACAACATATCTCTAATATAAACCTATTACATTTTTTTTCATTAAAAATAGTTTATTTTACTGTTGAAAACCAGCCACTAGGGGTCTCCCTCCTTGTGGCTGGCTGCAGGCTGGCGTGACGTCACGTCTGAATTTGTACTGATGCTGGCCGGGCATCAGTCCTAATTCATTCTGCCTGCGCTCCCTGCCTGTCAGACAGGGGGGAGCGAGCGCTGATAGCACATTGGCTCCCTGGCTTGACATGCCGGCCCCGCCTCCCAGCATCTACACGCCGCCGCTCTGCACTAGAGGTATTGGGGGGGGGGGGGGGGTTTCAGGGGAGCGCCGCTGTGAGGTGTTTCACCTCACGCCGCCGCTGCTTGACATGCCGGCCCCGCCTCCCAGCATCTACCCGCCGCCGCTCTGCACTAGAGGTATTGGGGGGGGGGCTCGCGCCGCGCTGCTGCTGCTCTGCACAAAGTTATTGTTTTCACCACAGGGTGCCTCCAGCTGTTTCACCACTACAACTCCCAGCATGCCCTGACAGCCAGTAGATGTCAGGGCAAGCTGGGAGTTGTAGTGGTGAAACAGCTGGAGGCACCCTGTATAGTGAACTAAGGGCGGAAGTGTCGGCCCCAGCAGGCATCAGTAACGTAGTGCCTGCTGGGGAAGTCTGCCTGGTAGTGAGCACACTACCAGGCAGACAAAAAGACCTTTTAATATAGTAAAAAAAAAAATGTAAAGGCAGGGAGGGGAGTTAGGGATAGATGGGCAATAGGCAGGGACTTTGAATTTTTTTTGTGCGTACGCCATTGACCGTGCAGTTTAATTAATGATATATTTTTATAGTTCGGATATTTACGCACGTGGCGATACCACATGTTTATTTTATTTTTTTATTTAAATTTTTATTTTTTTTATGGGAAAAGGGGGGTGATTCAAACTTATTAGGGAAGGGGTTAAATGACCTTTATTAACACTTTTTTTTTTGCAGTGTTATAGGTCCCATAGGGACCTATAACACTGCACACACTGATCTCTCATGCTGATCACTGGCGTGTATTAACATGCCTGTGATCAGTGTTATCGGCGCTTGACTGCTCCTGCCTGGATCTCAGGCATGGAGCAGTCATTCGTCGATCAGACACCGAGGAGGCAGGTAAGGGCCCTCCCGGTGTCCTGTAAGCTGTTCGGAATGCCGCGATTTCACCGCGGCGGTCCCGAACAGCCCGACTGAGCAGCCGGGATACTTTCACTTCAGACGCGGCGGTCAGCTTTGATCGCCGCGTCTGAAGGGTTAATACAGGGCATCACCGCGATCGGTGATTCTCTGTATTAGCCGCGGGTCCTGGCCGTTGATAGCCGCCGGGACCGACCAGATATGACGCGGGGACACCGCGTGACCCCTCGGCATATCGCGGGAGCCGGCGCAGGACGTAAATATACGTCCTGCGTCGTTAAGGTGTTAATAGAAGTAATTTACAAATCTGTTAAACATTTTCTTTTAAATCAACTAGTGCCAGAAAGTTATACAGTGGAGTACCCCTTTAAAGGGGTACTCTGTTGGAAACCTCTTATCCCCTATCCAAAGGATAGATCATAAGATATTAGATCGTGGGGGTCCCGCCACAGGGACCCCCACGATGTCCAGGTCGGCAGCGTCAGGAACACGGAAACTTGCTTCTGCGTTCGTGACGTCATGCCCCCTCTATTCATGTCTATGGGAGGAAACGTGACGGCTAGTACGTAGCAGTCATGCCTCGTCCCATAGAAGTGAATGGAGGGGGCGTGGCAGCGTACATCACCAGTCGTCTGGCAGGAATCTGAGTTCGTTCCATGCATGCGTGGGTGCATGCGGGTGCCAGCCCGGAGATCGCTGGAGTCCCCAGCGGCAGGACCCCCGTGATCTAACATCTTATCCCCTATCCTTTGGATAGGGAATGAGATGGTTCCAACGGAGTAACCCTTGTAAAGGGGTATTCCAGGAAAAAAAAAACTTTATACATATCAACTGGCTCCAGAAACTTAAACAGATTTGTAAATTACTTCTATTAAAAAATCTTAATCCTTTCAGTACTTATGAGCTTCTGAAGTTAAGGTTGTTCTTTTCTGTCTAAGTCCTCTCTGATGACACCTGTCTCGGGAAACGACCAGTTTAGAAGCAAATCCCCATAGCAAACCTCTTCTAAACTGGGCGTTTCCCAGAGACAGGTGTCATCAGAGAGGATTTAGACAGAAAAGAATAACCTTAACTTCAGAAGCTCATAAGTACTGAAAGGACTAAGATTTTTTAATAGAAGTCATTTATAAATCTGGAAAAAAACACATTCACCACTTCAAGGCTAGTCTCAGACAGTCTGGTACATGATGAACAAAAGGATAAAATACGTGCTTCAATTTTTGATGAAAAATGTACAAAATTTATTAACAAAACAGATAAAAATATCTATAAATAAATGAATTAATAAAATGATGGCATCCACAAAAACAGGCAATCAGTAGGATGGTATAAAGGATTGCTGCCAAACCTATTACCACAGGGCCCTTGTGGAAGGTATAGTGGACCGCACTGGGTAAAGTATCTCACACTGGGAATAAATAATAATTGCCAGTAATTCAATAGTCCGGCATCTGGTGAATCGGAATAATAGGAAAGTCCAGATGTAATACACTTCTACTGGAGAAAGGGCCACTTTGAATGGTTAAGAGCCCTGAAACGCGTCTAGAGTGCTAATACCGCATCCACAAACGCACTACCAATAGTGTACCAATCTGCACTGTATTACCCACCTGGGTCGAACGGAATATTCAGCCATCATTGCTTGCAACATCTGCAGTCTCCCAGTCTACAGCCCACTGCTCCTGGCTTGCTCGGCAATTCATCCCGACAGCTGGCTACCATCACCAACCACGTGTCTCTGACGTCAGGCGCCATCGATTGACACAAAGTTCACGCCAGAACATTGGAAAGGTGTCGCTGTGCAACTACCATCTCAGCGTCAAACCACGGGTCTGTGGCAGGCAGACCAGCCGCGGGGACGCATGCCAGCGTCCCGACATTGAATACCACCGTTTTGCAAGCGGACCTGAATACATACCGCAGGTAACACCATCAGCTGGTAAATATACTTATCCATCTGGACTGGGAGACACCATGTGTATTACATATTGACTTTCCTATTATTCCGATTCACCAGATGCCGGACTATTGAATTTATTCCCAGTGTGAGATTCTTTACCCAGTGCGGGACACTAAACCTTCCACAAGGGCCCTGTGGTAATAGTTTTGGCAGCAATCCTTTATACAATACTACTGATTGCATGTTTTTGTGGATGCCATAATTTTATTAATTCATTTATAGACATTTTTATCTGTTTTATTATTAATAAATTTTGTTAATTTTTCATCAAAAATGTAAGCACGTATTTTATCCTTTTGTTCATCATGTACCAGACTGTTGGAGACTAGCCTTGAGGTGGTGATTGTGTTTATTTCCTTTCTTTTGTAAATTCTACACCTGGCGTAGGTGTAAATCACTATACCTCGGCTGGAAAATTGGGAGCTGCACAATTCTTTTTATAATTTACAAATCTGTTTAACTTTCTGAAGCCAGTTGATATATTTGTAAAAAAGTTTTTTTCCTGGAATACCCCTTTAACTGAACATGTGCAGAGGAAAAGTAATGCAGTTGCCCAAAAGCAGATTGCCTTTCAAATTTATGAAAAAAGGCCTCTGAAAAATAAAAAGGAACAATCTGATTGGTTGCTATGAGCAACTGCACGACTTTTGTTCTGTTTTTTTGTTTAGTTTGCCAAGAGACAAAAAGGATAAAAGAAAGTTAAAAGGCAAAAAAGACATCAAAAGACAATTAATTCAATACCTTGCCAGTGTTAACAAATGCCTCGGCCACTTTTCTATTACGCCCTCCATAGCAAGTGGTAATGAGATCAGCAACTCCACAGCTCTCCAAAAATGTAGCCGTTGAAACTTGACCTTTACAGAAGATCTTGGCAAATGCAATCATTTCCATGAGTCCCAGACGGATAACAGCAGCTTTCGTGTTATCACCACACTTGAGACCATCACAAAAGCCAGCACCCACAGCCACAATGTTCTGAAAGAGAAAAAAAAGATTTACAGTCAAAAAAAATTTAATAAATAAATCTAACCAACTGCATAAACTCAGCTGTTCTAAGGTGAAAAAAAAAAGAAAAAAAAAATGCACAACCCAGAATCCACAGAGACCGTTGATAATGCAAAAAATAAAATACATTCCTATATCAGTCATAACAACCTAAATAAAGTTATTGCATGTCCATGTGTTAAGCGCTGACCCTTCCAAGATATTCACATAAGCCAGAACTAGAATAAAAATTTTGGCAATAGCAGATTACATCATCGTTGCTAGCTTGCTTGTTAAATTTTCCAAGTAGCTAGTAGAAAAGAGGGGGAAAAAAAGTTACAAGATATTCTAGAAAAATGTGAAATCCAGCAAGCCTATACAGAACTTCAATGAATTCTAGAGCATAAGGCAAATAAAGCAGCTAAGCCTTTCCATAGACTCCTAGTCATGCATACTTTACAGTGTAGAAGTATCTCCTAAGGTTCTCATTAATTGCTCTATACCTAAGGGCATTCCCTGATTACGCCGCAGTTACCTGCGATAGAGAGGTGTTGGGAGGACCTATGAAGACGAGTACATTTTTGGGGTATGCATGCCTAGCATAATCCTATCATTGCACCCCGGTTGAAAGAAAATGTGGCATTTTAGCAGTCTATGTTTAGGTTTGATTTAAATAATATAGTTCTCGGCACAATAGTGAAACACCTTAATTATTTTTCTGTGTGTGTTTTTTTAGAGGATTAAATAAAAGTTATATTTTAAGGCACCCTCCTCACACTGGTATGGTCAGCTGGTGTTTGTTGTACATATGTTACCAGTGATCATCTGGCATACTTGTTGTGAGAATTCTTGTTTTTTTCAGTGAAGTCCTATTCTCCCAATATACAATGGTCCCTCAAGTTACAATATTAATTGGTTCCAGGACGACCATGTATGTTGAGACCATAACTCTATGGAAACCTGGTAATTTGTTCTGAAGCCCTCAAAATGTCATCCAAAAATTGGAAAAAGTGAGGATTAAAGAAAAATAAGTAGATAACTAATACAGATAAAGTAAGTTCTTACATAAAGTAAGAAAGATCTGCTGGAAGCAGAAAAAAATCACTAAGTAGAGGAAAGGAGCTTCTTCATGGACCTGTACAGTATATAGAGGGGGTCATTTATCATCGTTGCTTTGGTAAGCGAGTTCTGTAGGCATTTTTTTCTTGCTTTGGTTTTGCTAATATGGCACATTTATCATACTATCACAGAGGGTTGATATTGGTTTTTGCTTATGTGAGCCAAATGTATCACTTTTGAATACCATTTTTTAGCACACAAGCTAAAACCAATAAATGACTTCAGAACACCAATTTGTAGCTTTAAAAAAAAAAAAAAAAATAAAAAAAAGGATTTTTTTACTTCTCATTTCAGATCCCTGTATCCTGCGGATTACTTTTGATTCGGAGGACTACGATAACCAGTGTTTTTTTTTTTTTTTTGTTTAATGTTAATAAAATGGTTAACGAGGGCTTTTGGGCGAGTTTTTTTTTTTTGAATATTTTTTTTTTTTAACGTGTTTTTTACATTTACTTTACAGGCTTAGTAGTAGAAGCAGTCTTCTAGAGGGAGTCCATTACTAAGCCGGGCTTAGTGTTAGCGACAAAAACAGCTAGCGCTAACCCCCAATTATTACCCCGGTACTCATCGGCCACAAGGGTGTCAGGAAGAGATGGAACCAAATGGCGCTCCTGGGCCTATGCGGTAACAGGCTGGCTTTATTTAGGCTGGGGAGGACCAGTAACAATGGTCCACGCCCACCCTGGTGACGTCAGGCTGTTGCTGCTTGGTTGATATTTGGCTGATGATAAAAATAGGGGGAACCTTATGCTTTTTTTTTCACCAACACAAACACCAACACCAACACATAGGCTTCCTCCTATTATTTTTAGCCAAATGCCAACCAAGTAGTAACAGCCTGACATTACCAGGGTGGGCGAGGACCATTGTTACTGGCCCTCCTCAGCCTAAATAATGCAAGCCTGTTACAGTCTAGGCCCAGGAGCGCAATTTTTTGACACTCCAGGCCTGTTGGTACCAGCTCTTCCTGGCACACCTGTGGCGGTGGGTACCGGGATAATAATTGGGGGTTAGCGCTAGCTGGTAATGGGGCTAACGCTAAGCCCTGGCATAGTAATGGGCTGTCTTATAAGACCGCTTCCACTACTAAGCCTGTCAAGTAAATAAAAAAACTTTTTTTAAAAATTAAAAAAAAAAAAAATTAAAATAAAATACTCCCCCCACAAGCACTTGTTAATCATTTTATTAACATTAAACAGAAAGAAAGAAAGAAAGAAAGAAAAAACGCTGATCGACGCAGTCCACCGAATCCGAAGTAGTCCACAGGATACACGGATCTGAAATGAGAAAAAAATAAATAGGTTAATACATTTATTGTCACCGGCCCACGCATCTCCCGTGCCGCACAACCACAACTCCCAGCATGTTCTTACAGTAAGGACAAGCTGGGAGTTTTAGTCATGTGGTGCGCGAGATGTGCGGGCGAGTGACAAGCTTGTCACCTACAACTCCCAGCATGCCTTTACAGTAAGGGCATGCTGGGAGTTGTAATAGTGCAGCAGGGGCATGTGACAAGCTTGTCACCCATCCCACAACTACAATTCCCAGCATGCCCTTACAGTAAGGGCATGCTGGGAGTTGTAGTTGTGCAGCAGAGGGCAGGTGACCAGCTTGGGAGTGGTAGTCGTGCAAGCCAGGGAAGCAGGCGGTAATGCGCTCCTCTCCCTAGCCGGATCCCGTAACATACTTCCGGGCTGACATAACACTGAAGCCGCCCAGGACTCCTACAGCGGGGCCAGGAGATGTGCAGGAGCCGTCCCTGCCATCCCCTCAGCATATACCGCAGTGCTGAGGGATGGCAGGGACGGCTCCTGCACATCTCCCAGCCCGTCTGCAGGAGTTCCGGGGGACTGCAGAGTGATGCCAGACCGGGCTCCTTTTAACAAATAATGGAGCCGCAGAGTTTTAGTCCCTACTGTAAGATCACATTTCCTGCCGGGTCCCGTGATTGGCTGCTCGGTCCAGGTCAATCACGGGACCCAGCGGGAAATGTGAAATTACATTAGGGACTCCAAAAACTCCACGTTGCTGAGGTATGGGCTCGGGGCCCTCTGATGCTATCCCCGCTTCCCTCACTTAATGACGGGGGCACTGATTTACATATCCCCCCCCCCCTTGTCTCCTACCCGCCCACGCCATACATCTGCCGCCTGCTACAAGACTACAACTCCCAGCATGCCCTCACTGTAAGGGCATGCTGGGAGTTGTAGTCTTGCAACAGGTAGCAGAGAGATGGGAGATGTGCGGTGCGGCCGGGTGGGAATGTAAATCAGTGTGATCCGTGATCCGGTAGTAGTAGAAAAGCAGAAACATAAGCAAGGTTCAAGCTGGTGTAGATTCCTGGAGCTTTTTAATCAGATGCGCCTAGATCTGCGAGTGTCTCAGTTGATAAATCAGTGAGCACTGGAAAGTGAAAAGTGAAAAAAAATGTCTATGTGAGCAAGATTTAAAGTCGCAAATAAGTGAGTTGCGCCACAGTTGCACCAAATATACGATAAAATAAGCTCTACAAACATTGATATATCTGGGCCACAGTGTCCTAAAAAAGTAACATGGAGCTCTTACTTTGTGTCCAAGAGGAGCAGCTAAACCCTGGGACAGGTAAAGAGTAGTACAGAACATGTAGTACCTTCGTATACTGTAGAGAGGCACTACCAGACAGCCAGTCAGTGCATGCACTTCAGTACAAGGGTTTTACCAGTGAAATGCAGATCTGGACTGTATGTAGCATTGTATGTTGCATAGGTTTCAAGTTACAATGGTCCAGAAAAGTCAATTTTATGATCATAATGTACACCAACAGCCTGTTGGTTTAATATATGTTGCTGTGAAGCATTAGATCAAGGTGCATGTTGTGGATGTGAGACCATGTCTGTTTTTTCTCAAGTTGAATTCAAATTGTGTTTTCTATCCCCCTTTTTTTTTTGCTTGGTCTGCACTCTGCCCCTCCCCCTCAGCCCAGGCCTATATAATTGGCAGGAAGCTGCATTAGAGCCCTATTCTTAGGCCCAGGGACTAGTTTGAGTGGCATTGGTGCTGCTCTGCCAGTCTGGTTGTTCCCCCCCCCCCCCCGTGGGCACTGGTGTCTGGGCAGCGCTGGTCGCTACTCAGTGCTGCGCCATTTTATGCAAAGGAATCACTACTTACAGGTGGCCGTGACGTCGCTAGCGGGCTTGCACTTCTTGATCATTAAGTACACTAACGACCTGTTAGTTTAATAAATGTTGTTGATAAGCATTAGACCAAGGTGCATGTTGTGGATGAAACAAGTCTGTTTTTTCTCAAAGTTGAATGAAAATATTGTATATTGAGGCGATTAAGTTGAGGGATCACTGTATTTTTTTTAAACACATTCTCTCCTATATCAAAAAGACAGGCAATTGTTTCTGAAAGTAATTTACAGAGCTCACACGCATATATGAGCTTTTTTTTTATATAGAGGAAACAAAAAAAAAATAATGAAATTCAGAGGCTTTTTTGAGACACTGAATGTCAGATCAGAAAGTGTCTTTGAATAACAGTTAAAGGGATACTCCGGTGGAAAACAATTATTATTTTATTTCTTTTTTTAAATCAACTGGTGCCAGAAAGTTAAAACAGATTTGTAAATGACTTCCATTAAAAAAAAAAGTCTTAATCCTTCCAGTAGTTATTAGCTGCTGAATACTACAGAGGAAATTCTTTTCTTTTTGGAACACAGTGCTCTCTGCCGACATCTCAGTCCATTTTAGGAACTGTCTAGAGCTGCATGTTTGCTATGGGGATTTTCTCCTATTCTGGACAATTCTTAAAATGAACAGAGATGTCAGCAGAGAGCACTGTGCTCGTGATTCAGCAGAGAGCTCTGTGTTTCAAAATTTCCTCTGTAGTATTCAGCAGCTAATAAGTACAGGAAGGATTAATATTTTTTTTAATAGAAGTAATTTACAAGTCTAACTTTCTGGCACCAGTTGATTTAAAAAAAAATATATAAAGTTTTCCAACGGAGTACCGCTTTAAGTGCATTATACCTGTAGTAAATATACTTTTTAACCCCTTAAGGACGCAGCCCAAATATACCTTAAGGACCCGGACCACTGTTAACATCTGACCACTGTCAATTCAAGCATTAATAACTCTGGGATGCTTTTACCTTTCATTCTGATTCCGAGATTTTTTTTCGTGACATATTCTACTTTATGTTAGCGGTAAAATTTTGTCAATTCTTGCATCATTTCTTGGTGAAAAATTCCAAAATTTGATGAAAAAATTGAAAATTTTGCATTTTTTTTTACTTTGAAGCTCTCTGCTTATAAGGAAAATGAATATTCCAAATAAATTATATATTGAATCACATATACAATATGTCTACTTTATGTTTGCATCATAAAGTTGACATGTTTTTACTTTTGGAAGACATCAGAGGGCTTCCAAGTTCAGCAGCAAAATACCCCATAAATGACCCCATTATAAAAACTGCACCCCTCAAAGTATTAAAAATGACATTCAAAAGGTTTGTTAACCCTTTTGGTGTTTCACAGGAATAGCAGCAAATTGAAGGAGCAAATTCAAAATCTTCATTTTTTTTTTTTTACACTCGCATGTTCTTGTAAACCCAGTTTTTGCATTTTTACAAGAGGTAAAAAGAGAGAAATTATCTTAAAATTTGTAACCCAGTTTCTCTCGAGTAAGGAAATACCTCATATGTGTATGTAAAGTTTTCGGCGGGCGCAGTAGAGGGCTCAGAAGGGAAGGCGTCACAATGGGATTTTGGAGAGTGAGTTTTTCTGAAATGGTTTTTGGGGGGAATGTCACATTTAGGAATCCCCTATGGTGCCAGGACAGCAAAAAAACCCACACATGGCATACTATTTTGGAAACTACACCCCTCAAGGAACGTAACAAGGGGTCCGCTGAGCCTTAACACCCCACAGGTGTTTGCCGACTTTACATTAAAGTTGAATGTGTAAATTATTATTTTTTTCACTAAAACGCTAGTTTTCTCCCAAATTTTTAATTTTTACAAGGAGTAATAGGAGAAAATGCCCCCCACAATCTGTAACCCTATCTCTTCTGAGTATGGAAATACCCCATGGGGGACATGTATCAAAGATTTTACCCCTGTTTTGTGTGTATTTTTTTGCGCAAAATTTTGCGCAAGCGCTTGTTTTTTCAAATTTTTTTGCGCACGTTTTGGTAGAGCATGTCCTCCAGATGTGGCTGAATCAGGGTACCTTGGAGTGACATCTATAGTACACATGGATTTATTACCTGCGTTCTTTTCCTTTGCACCAAAAATTTTGACGCACGTGCGTCTTTTCCCCCATAAATATAAGCCAGCTTTAATTGCACGTAGCAATCCTTTCTATTTCTGAAGGAAAGTTCTACTAAGGAACCACCAGAATGTTTTACCTTTTCCTATCAATTCCTCATTTGGTTTGCTTTATATTGAATATAGAATATTTATATTCTAAAACATATAGAATATTTGTTTACAGTTCTGTTATTCATTAGATCACTTGTATATTGGTTTTGTTATTTTATGATCCAACAATTTAATACATTTACATAGGAAATGTTTGATATCTTACTTATCATTGAACAAGCTCCGTCACATTAAAATAGCTTTGTAATCCACTTAACACTGTAGATCATTCTCCTTTTATTTTTACAATTTACTGCTTTCCGTTATACTTTTCCCCAGCGCCCGGTAAGATGGTGGCTATCACTGATAGCCAGCCATCTTACCATTTGACCATCTGGGCATGCTGGGAGTTGTAGTTTTGCAACATCTGGAGGGCCACAGTTTGGAGACCACTGTATAATGGTCTCCAATCTGTGCTCTTCCAGATGTTCCAAAATTACAAATCTCAGCATGCCCACTCTGTCGAGGCATGCTGGGAGTTGTAGTTCTGTAACATCTGGAAGACCACAGATTGGAGACCATTATACAGTGGTCTACAAACTGTGGACTTCCAGCTGTTGCAAAACTACAACTCCCAGCATGCCCAGACTGCCCAAGCATGCTGGGAATTAGTTTTGCAACAGCTGGAGGCACACTAGTTGGGAAACAGTGTTTTGCAACCAGTGTGCCTTCAGCTGTTGCATAACTACAACCCTCAGCATGCACGGACTGCCAAAGGGCATGCTGGGAGTTGTAGCAGTATGCCTCCAGCTGTTGCATAACTACATGTTCCAGCATGTCCTTCTGCTGTCACTGCATGCTGAGATTTGAAGGCACACTGGTTGCGAAACACTGAGTCTGTTTCCGTGTTTCGCAACCAGTGTGCCTCCAGCTGTTGCAAAACTACAACTCACAGCATGCACGGACAGCCAAAGGCCATGCTCGGAGTTGTAGTTTTGCAACAGCTCGATGTTTCCCCCCCCCCAATGTGAATGGACAGGGTACACTCACATGGGCAGAGGTTTACAGGGAGTGCTGCAAGATTGAGATGCAGCAAACTCGCTGTCAACCCCCCGCCCGTGTGACTGTACCCTAAAAACACTACACTACACTACACTTAAATAAAATAAGTAAAAAACACTATATATACACATACCGCTACACAGCCCCCCTCCCCTCCCCAATAAATATGAACAACGTCTGGTAACGCACTGTTTCCAAAATGGAGCCTCCAGCTGTTGCAAAACAACAACTCCCAGTATTGCCGGACAGACATTGACTGTCCAGGCATGTTGGGAGTTTTGCCACAGCTGGAGGCACCCTGTTTGGGAAACACTGGCATAGAATACCCCTATGTCCACCCCTATGCAAAACCCTAATTTAGGCCTCAAATGCGCATGGCGCTCTCTCACTTCGGAGCCCTGTCGTATTTCAAGGCAACATTTTAGGGTCACATATGGGGTATCGCCGTACTCGGGAGAAATTGCCTTACAGATTTTGGGGGACTTTTTCTCCTTTTACCCATTATGAAAAGGAACAGTTGGAGTCTACACCAGTATGTTAGTGTATAAAAATAAAATTATTTACACTGACATGCAGGTATTGCCACATACTTTACATTTTCACAAGAGGTAAATGGGAAAAAAGATCCCCATTTTTTGGGACACAATTTAGCCAGAGTACGGAGATACCACATATGTGGGCGCAAAGTGCTCTGCGGGCGCACAACAAGGCCCATAAGGTAGAGTGCACCATGTACATTAGAGGGGATTTGCACAGGGATGTCACAGATGTTAAATGAAGAATAAGGACATTGGTATAATTGATGTGTTATAATTGGGTGCAAAAAGTGGTATTATTGTGAGATTAAAACTCTACATAATGAAGAAAAAAAATTCTAAAACTAATAACGAGGACACTTACTGTTTAGGTGCAGATACACTGCAGACAAAGCTCCTACTAAATAGAGCTGCGGTGTAAATTTATGCTCTGAGGAGAATTCTAAATTTAAACGCAATTCAAGAAAGTAGCTGCACAAGAATGATAAATTTAACGCAGCTGCACCAAATTTAGACAACAGGCAGAGGGGGTAAAAAACTTCTATTATACACTGGAAATGATACATGTCCCCCCATGTGTGGACGTCAAGTGCTCTGCTGGCATACTACAATGCTCAGAAGAGAAAGAGTCATATTTGGATTTTGCAAAGCAAATTTTTCGGAAATGGTTTTTCGGGGGCATGTTGCATATAGGAAGCCCCTATGGTGCCAGGACAGCAAAAAAAAATAATAATTAAAAAAAAGGAACGTAACAAGGGGTACAGTGAGCCTTAACACCCCACAGGTGTTTGACGACTTTTTGTTAAAGTTGGATGTGTAAATGAATTATTTTTTTTACTAAAATGTTGGTTTTCCCCCAAATTTTACTTTTTTACAAGGGGTAATAGGAGAAAATGCCCCCCAAAATTTGTAACCTCATCTCTTCTGAGTATGGAAATACCCCATGTGTGGACGTCAAGTACTCTGTGGGCGAACTACAATGCTCAGAAGAGAAGGAGTCACATTTGCAAATTTTGCAGAAATGGGGGGCATTTACTGCCAGAAAAGCAAAAAAAATTTATTTCTAAATACATTTCTTTGGAAAAAGGACATACCTCATATTTGGGCGTACAACGGATCTCCAGGTGCACACTGGTCACGGAAGAACAGGAGGGCAGTCAGGGGCCTTGAGCTTCTGCCTATGGAGCCAGAACATATACCCCTGTTCATGATATTTAGAGATTCACTGGTGTCTGGTATTGTGCCAAGGGACTGGCGCAATGCGAATGTGGTGCCAATCTTCAAAAAGGGCTCTAGGTCTTCCCCAGGAAACTATAGACCGGTAAGTTTAACGTGCATTGTGGGTAAATTGTTTGAAGGCCTTATAAGAGATTACATACAGGAATACATAGGGGACATCCCTCTTATCCTTATACTTGACCAGCAACAGGTTTTCATGGGTAAGGGCACGGGACTCACCCTTGGGCATAGCGGTCTGAACAAAATTTAGAGGGAGGCCTCTCTGATTCTTCCGCACGGTTCCACAAGCGGACGTCGATCTGTCGGCAAGGGATGCGAAGAGAGGGATGCTGGTATAAAAGTTGTCCACGTACACGTGGTAACCCTTATCCAGCAATGGGTACATAAAGGTCCCAAACGATTTTTTTTTTTTTTTACTTTTCTACACTATTTTCTCCTACCTTTCCCTGGGGGGTTTTCTGTCCCTGCTCTATGGGGGGGGGGATCGTCGGTCCTGAGGGGGCTCCGATCTTCACAGGGGGGGTCCCTGGCAACCTCGAGCAGCTCTGCCCGCTGACTGAACTCAGCTAACGGGCAGGGCTGCGAGAAGATGCAGTTAACTCCTCCCCTGCTGGCTGCTATTGGCTGGACCATCATCCAGCCAATCCAATAGCAGTGCTCCTCCTCACCTCCTCATAGATACAGTCGGTGATAGGGGGTGTATTGTACACCCCCGATCACCTTGTATCTTCAGGTCAGCGGGACCCGTATCGCAGCAGATCGTTGGTGTGAATACACCAATGATCTGCTGCGATCGCCGACATGGGGGGGGGGGGGGGGATGGGTGTTTGGGGTCTGATGACCCCCCTGGGCATTTGCGCGGGATGCCTGCTGAACGATATCAGCAGGCATCCCGGTCCAGTCCCCGCCCAGCTCGCGGCGGCGACCGAAATTCCCAAGGGCATATGGATACGCCCTGGGTCCTTAAATACCACTACGTCAAGGGGTATCCATACGCCCTAGGTCCTTAAGTGGTTAAGAACATTTATATGTATATTAAACTGTTACGCAATGATAATAATAAAAAAAAACATGCACACCCACCCACACACACACACACACACACACACACACACACGCAAAGTATGGATGTCCTTATCTCCCTCCTGCTCCCCATGCTCCTTGACACACTGCATTTAAATGAAGCAAAAGCAATTCTAGTGTTCAATGCAGAGCCACGAGCCAGCATATAAATGCCGTTTTAAGTAATAAGTGTCCATAGTGAGAAAGGACACGGCAATGGAAAAACACAAATAGATAAATAGAACATCAGGGCACATTAGGTAATGGGCAATTTAATATTTTTATAGGTAATTCGAGCTGTAGATGCTTAAGGATTTAAATGGAAATGCAAGCTTTAAAAATAAAAATGTACGTTTGCTATGTAAGGTACATTAAAGACGTAAAAGATGTAAGCAGAACACAGCAGGCGAGAGAATAGTTGGTATAATAGAGCCTTATTGTGTAGTAGCTGAGTAAGGGATGTGAAATACTACAATCAGATAACACATCCACATGAATATTGTAGTGACATCACAGAGGTAGAACATTATGTGTCTGTCTATAAAAGGTCTTCATTTGCACACAAAAGTAATACAGACAATTTTGCTCACAGTGCTATTAACCCCTTAAGGACTAGGGATCGACCTTTTTTTTATTTTTATACAGCAGATACTGATATTGTGCAAACTTTCCGGCCGATAGCCGATAACTTATGCCGATATTTCGTGCATTTTAGGACCCCCTTCCTGTCCTGGGGTCCTGAGTCCAACCACCGACACTGCCCGATCCCCACATGTGGCTAGAGGATGGGGAGGCAACGCGGCGGCGGCAGTATGTACCAGAGGATAGGCAGGGGGATATGGGGTTGTTTTTAGCGTGAACAATTGTACTTTGTAATGAAACCTCATTTTAACCATAAAACCATTTTTCTGGGAGGAAATTTAAATGAAAACCACAATTTTGCACATTTTTGGAGGGTTTAGTTTTCACACTGTACAATTTACGGTAAAAATGACATGTGTTCTTTTTTCTGTGGGTCAATACTATTAAAATTAAACCCATTGCTAGGATACTTTTATATTTTTGTACAGCTTAAAAAAAAAAAATAAAAAAAAATAATGAAACTTTTTGTACAAAATCAGTAATCTAAAATTGCCCTATTTTGACCACCTATAACTTTTTCCTTTTTCCGTATATAGGGTGGTATGGCGGGGCTCATTTTTTGTGCTGTCATCTGTACTTTTTATCGATACCACATTTACATATATAAAACTTTTATATAATTTATTAATTGTTTTAATAAAATGTGACAAAGCAGCATTTTCTGACTTTTAAATTTTTTATGTTTACGCCGTTCACCGTAGGGGATAATTAACATTATATTTTGATAGTTCGGACATTTACGCACGCGGCGATACAAAATATGTTTATTAAAAAAAAAAAAAATATGTTTTTTTTACGCTTTTTGGGGTAAAATGGGAAAAACGGACAATTAACATTTTTATTAGGGGAGGGGATTTTAAACTTTTTTTTTTTTAAACACTTTTTATGTCCCCATAGGGAACTATCTATAGCAATCATTTGATTGCTAATACTGTTCAGTGCTATGCATAGGGCATAGCACTGATCAGTATAATTGGTGATCTCCTGCTCTGGTCTGCTCGAGACCAGACCAGGAGACGCTGGGAGACGGCCGGAGGCAGGTGAGGTGACCTCTGTTCGCCATTACAGATGATCCGATCTCTGCGGCAGCGCTGCGAGCGATCTGATCACCTATTTTATCTGTACAGATCACGGCATCTGAGGGGTTATTGGCAGACATCGGCGCGATCGCGGATGTCGGCCATTACCAGCGGATCCCCGGCTGCTGATAGCAGCCGGAACCTGCCGTGTATGACGCGAGCACCGATCTGATGCTCGCGGTCATACACAGGACGTAAATGTATGAACTAGTTTATAACTTCATATCTTCACCATCCCTGGGGGCAGGAGCATCCCCCGGGAATGGTGAAAATTAAGTATTTACCCTATATAACGCTTTGCCAAGCGTTATATAGGGTAAAATCTGATGATTGGTTCCTTTAAGCCTGGGACTCTGCACCAGTAAAAGCCAGACATTGGTAAGCTATTCATATCAATTATCTTTCCTCTCCCAACCTATCCCTCCCATCCTATCCATCCGTGTGTGTTGTGTGTGTGTGTTGTGTGTGTGTATGTATATGTCCCAGCATCACTTCCAAACGGCTGAAGATATTAACATGAAACTTTGTACATGTTACTTATGTCACCAAACATAGGATAGGTAATTTAACCCTTACCCACCCCTATTTGCGAGAGTCAGGGTTTCTATTTTAACCCCTTAAGGACCTGGCCATTTTTTGCACATCTGACCACTGTCATTTTAAGCATTAATAACTCTGGGATGCTTTTACTTTTCATTCTGATTCAGAGATTGTTTTTTCGTGACATATTCTATTTCTTGTTAGTAGTATATTTTTGTCGATACTTGCATCATTTCTTGGTGAAAAATTCCAAAATTTGATGAAAAAAATTTAAAAATTTAGCATTTCCCAACTTTGAAGCTCTCAGCTTGTAAGAAAATAGACATTCCAAATAAATTATATATTGATTCACAAATACAATATGTCTACTTTATATTTTCATCATAAAGTTGACATGTTTTTACTTTTTGAAGACACCATTGGGCTTCAAAGTTCAGTAGCAATTTTCCAATTTTTTTAAAAATTTTCAGGGATCAGTTCAAGTGGATCTGAACTGACTTCATATTAGAAATACCCCACAAATGACCCCATTATAAAAACGGCACCCCTCAAAGTATCCAAAATGATATTCAGTAAGTGTGTTAACCCTTTAGGTGTGTCACAGGAATAGCAGCAAAATGAAGGAGCAAATTCAAAATCTTCATTTTTTACACGCTCATGTTCTTGTAGACCCAGTTTTTGAATTTTTAAGGAGTAATAGGAGAAAAAGTACCCCAAAATTTGTAACCCAATTTCTCTCGAGTAAGGAAATACCTCATGTGTGTATGTCAAGCGATCGGCGGGCGCAGTAGTGGGCTCAGAAGGGAAGGAGCAACAATGGGATTTTGGAGATAATTTTTCTGAAATGGTTTTTGGGGGGCATGTCGCATTTAGGAAGCCCTTATGGTGCCAGAACAGCATAAACCCCCCACATGGCATACCATGTTGGAAACTACACCCCTCAAGGCATGTAACAAGGGGGTCCAGTGAGCCTTAACACCCCACTGGTGTTTTACACATCCGACTTAATTTTTTTTCATTGACAACTTTTCGTTAAAGTTTTTTTCCCTAAATTTACCATTTTTACAGAGGGTAATGGGAGAAAATGCCCCCCCAAAATTTTGAACCCCATCTCTTCTGAGTATGGAAATACCCCATTTTAGGATGTAAAATGCTCCAAGGGCGAACTACAAAGCTCAGAAGAGAAGGAGTCACATTTGGCTTTTGGAAAGCAAATTTTGATGAAATGGTTTTTGGGGGCATGTTGCATTTAGGATCCTCCTGTGGTGCCAGAACAGCAAAAAAAAAAAAAAAAAAAAAAACACATGGCATACTATTTTGGAAACTACACCCCTTAAGGAACGTAACAAGGGGTACAGTAAGCCTTAACACCCCACAGGTGTTTGAAGACATTTGTTAAAGTTGGATGTGTAAATGGAAAAAAAAAAAAAGTTTCACTAAAATTTTTCCCCAAATGTTACATTTTTACAAGGGGTAATAGAAGAAATGGGGTTACAAATTTTGGGGGTCATTTTCTCCCGAGTATGGAAATACCCCATGTGTGGACGTCAAATGCTCTGCTGGCGCACTACAATGCTCAGAAGAGAAGGAGCGCCATTGAGCTTTTGGAAAGAAAATTCGTTTGGAATGGAAGTCAGGGGCCATGTGCCTTTACAAAGCCCCCCGTGGTGCCAGAACAGTGGACCCCCCAACATGTGACCCCATTTTGGAAACTACACGCCTCACAGAATGTAATAAGGGGTGCAGTGAGTATTTACACCCCACTGGCATTTGACAGATCTTTGGAACAGTGGGCTGTGCAAATGAAAAATTACATTTTTCATTTTTACGGACCACTGTGCCAAAAATCTGTCAGACACCTGTGGGGGGGGGGGGGGGTTAAGTGCTCACTGCACCCCTTATTACATTACATGAGGGGTGTAGTTTCCAAAATGGGGTCACATGTGGGGGGGGGGGATCCATTGTTCTGGCACTATGGGGGCTTTGTAAACACACATGGCCTTCAATTCCGGAAAAAATTTATCTTCAAAATCCCAATGGCGCTCCTTCTCTTCTGAGCATTGTATTGCACCCACAGAGCACTTTACATCCACATATGGGGTATTTATATACTAAGAAGAAATGGGGTTAAAAATTTTGGGGGGCTTTTTCCCCTTGAAAAAAAAAAAATGTACCCTACATTATTAATTTTCAATTTTCCCATCCAACTTTAATGAAAATTCTTCAAACACCTGTGGGGTGTTAAGGCTCACTATACACCTGGTTACGTTCCATGAGGGGTGTAGTTTCCAAAATTGTGTCACATGTGGGTATGTATTTTTTTGCGTTTATGTCAGAACCGCTGCAAATCACCAATTTAGGCCTCAAATGTACATAGGCCGCTCTCACTCCTGAGCCTTGTTGTGCGCCCGCAGACCATTTTATGCCCACATATGGGGTATTTCTGTACTCTTTGCGTTACAAGTTTTGGGGGGGGCTTTTTTTTCCCTTTTACCTCTTGTGAAAATAAAAAGAATGGGGAAACACCAGCATGTTAGTGTATACATTTATTTATTTTTTTACACTAACAGGCTAGTGTAGCTCCCAACTTTTCCCTTTCATAAGGGGTAAAAGGAGAAAAAGCCCCCTCAAAATTTGTAGTGCAATTTCGCCAGAGTATGGAAATGCCCCATGTGTGGTCCTAAACTGTTTCCTTGAAATACGACAGGGCTCCTAAGTGAGAGAGCGCCATGCGCATTTGAGGACTGCATTAGGGATTGCATAGGGGTAGACATTGGGAATCACTGGCGTAGAATGCCCCTAACAAGGTGCCTCTAGCTGTTGCTTAACTCCCAGCATACCTGGACAGTCAGTGGCTGTCTGGAAATGCTGGGAGTTGTTGTTTTGCAACAGCTGGAAGCTCCGTTTTTTGGAAACACTGCCGTACAATAAGTTTTTCATTTTTATGGGGGGGGGGAACAGTGTAAGGTGTAGTGCTTTTAGGGTACATTCGCACTGGCAGGTTACGGTGAGTTTCCCGCTAGGAGTTTGCACTGCGGCAAACAATTTGCCGCAGCCCAAACTTTAAGCAGAAAACTCACTGTTAACGCGCCCGTGTGAATGTACCCTGTCCTGCGCCGGCTCCCGCGATATGAAGCGAGGTCGCGCTGCGACCCCGCATCACATCGCGCCGGTCCCGGCGCTCCTCAACGCTCACGGCAATGTGTGGTATTAACCCTTTAGAAGCGGCGGTCAAAGCCGCCGCTTCTAAAGCGAAAGTGAAAGTATCCCGGCTAGTCAGTCGGGCTGTTCGGGACCGCCGCAGTGAAATCGCGGTGTCCCGAACAGCTTGCAGGACACCGGGAGGGCCCTTACCTGCCTCCTCGGTGTCCGATCGACGAATGACTGCTCCGTGCCTGAGATCAAGGCCGGAGCAGTCAAGCGCCGATAACCCTGATCACAGGCGTGTTAATACACGCCAGTGATCAGCATAGGAGATCAGTGTGTGCAGTGTTATAGGTCCCTATGGGACCTATTACACTGCAAAAAAAAAAGTTTAAAAAAAGTGTTAATAAAGGTCATTTAACCCCTTCCCTAATAAAGTTTGAATCACCCCCTTTTCCCATAAAAAAAATAAGTGTAAATTAAAAAAACACACACATATGTGGTATCGCCGCGTGCGTAAATGTCCGAACTATAAAAATATATCATTAATTAAACCGCACAGACAATGGCGTACGCGCGAAAAAATACCAAATTCCAAAAAAGCGTATTTTGGTCACTTTTTATACCATTAAAAATTTTTATAAAAAGTGATCAAAAAGTCCGATCAAAACAAAAATTGTACTGTTAAAAACTTCAGATCACGAAAATGAGCCCTCAGACCGCCCTGTACGTGGAAAAATAAAAAAGTTATAGGGGTCAGAAGATTTTTTTTTTACGTATAAATTTTCCTGCATGTAGTTATGATTTTTTCCAGAAGTACGACAAAATCAAACCTATATAAGTAGGGTATCATTTTAACCGTATGGACCTACAGCATAAAGATAAGGTGTCATTTTTTCCGAAATATGCACTGCGTAGAAACGGAAGCCCCCAAAAGTTGCAAAATGGCGTTTTTTCTTCGATTTTGTCGCACAATGATTTTTTTTTCCTGGTTCGCTGTGAATTTTTGGGTAAAATGACTGATATTAAAAAGTAGAATTGGTGACGGAAAAAATAAGCCATAATATGGATTTTTAGGTGGAAAATTGAGAGGGTTATGATTTTTAAAAGGTAAGAAGGAAAAAACGAAAGTGCAAAAACTTTTTTTTTTCTTTTCATCAACTGGTGCCAGAAAGTAAAACAGATTTGTAAATTACTCCTATTAAAAAATCTTAATCCTTCCAGTACTTATTAGCTGCTGAATACTACAGAGGAAATTCTTTTCTTTTTGGAACACAGTGCTCTCTGCTGACATCACGATCACAGTGTTCTCTGCTGCTGACATCTCTGTCCATAGCAGCATATGTTTGCTATGGGGATTTTTTCCTACTCTGGACAGTTCCTAAAATTGACAGAGATGTCAGAAGAGCACTGTGCTCGTGATTCAGCAGAGAGCTCTGTGTTCCAAAAAGAAAAGAATTTCCTCTGTAGTATTCAGCAGCTAATAACTACTGGAAGGATTAAGATATTTTTAATAGGAGTAATTTACAAATCTGTTTAACTTTCTGGCACCAGTTGATAAAAAAAAAAAAAAAAAAGTTTTCCACCGGAGTACCCCTTTAACCCCTACAGGACCCATGACGTAACGGTACGTCCCGACACCCTGGGTCTTAAGGACGAGGGACGTACATTTACGTCATGGGCAGTTTTAGTCCCTGTCGTGCGGGGATCGGAGCAGGATGCCTGCTGAAATCATTCAGCAGGCATCCTGTGCAAATGCCCAGGGGGGGTCATCAGACCCCCCCCCCCCCCATGTCGGCGATCGCGGCAAATCGCAAGTGAATTCACACTTGCGATTTGCGTGATTCCGGGTCATTACGGGTCTATAGTGACCCGGAATGTAAGGGGGATCGCGGGTGTCTAAGACACCCACGATCCCCCTGAAGCGATAGGAGTGAGGTGGCACGGGTGCCACCCCTCCTATCCCTGCTATTGGTGGTCTAGACGCGACCACCAATAGCAGATCGGGGGCGGGGGGGGGGGGGGTTTACTTTCGTTTTCCCCGTCCTGCCCTCCCACAATAGGCGGGGCAGGACGGGGAAACAATGGGGACCGGCGCCGTAGATCCACTTACCGATCCGGACGTCGGAGGCTGCAGGCGACTGAGATCGGCGGGCGGCGATGACGTGCCGCTGGATCCGACGGAAGCCGGCGAGTTGCCTAGCAACATCTGGAGGGTACAGTTTGAGACCACTATATAGTGGTCCCTAAACTGTAGCCCTCCAGATCTTGCAAAACTACAACTCCTAGCATGCTCAAACAACTGTTTGCTGTCAGGGCATGCTGGGAATTGTAGTATTGCAACAGCTGGAGGACCACAGTTTGAAGATCACTTTGCAGTGTTCTCTAAAACTGTAGCCCTCCAGATGTTGCAAAACTTCAAATCCCAGCATGTCGAAACAGCAATCAGCTGTCTCGGCATGCTGGGAGTTGTAGTTGCGTACCTCCAGCTATTGCATAACTACATCTCCCAGCATCCCCTTCGGCGATCAGTACATGCTGGGAGTTATAGTTTTGCAACAGCTGGAGGCACACTGGTTAGAAAATACTGAGTTAGGTAATAGAACCTAACTGAAGGTTTTCCAACCAGTGTGCCTCCAGCTGTTGCAAAAGTACAACTCCCAACATGCACGGTCTGTCAGTACATGCTGGGAGTTGTAGTTTTGAAACAGCTGGAGGTTTGCCCCCCCCCATGTGAACGTACAGGGTACATTCACACGGGCAGGCTTACAGTAAGTTTCCTGCTTCAAGTTTGGGCTGCGGCAAATTTTTCGCCGCAGCTCAAACTTCTAGCGAGAAACTCACCGTAACCCGCCAGTGCGAATGTACCCTAAAAACACTACACTAACACATAATAAAGGGTAAAACACTACATATACACCCCCTTACACTGTCCCCCCAATAAAAATGAAAAACGTATTGTATGGCAGTGTTTCCAAAACGGAGCCTCCAGCTGTTGCAAAACAACAACTCCCAGCATTTCCGGACAGCCACTGACTGTCCAGGCATGCTGGGAATTTAGCAACAGTTGGAGGCACCCTGTTTGGGAATCACTGGCATAGAATACCCCTATGTCCACCCCCTGTGCAATCCCTAATTTAGTCCTCAAATGCGCATGGCGCTCTCTCACTTCGGAGCCCTGTCGTATTTCAAGGAAACAGTTTAGGGCCACATATGGGGTATCTCCGTACTCGGGAGAAATTGCACTACAAATTTTGGGGGGCTTTTTCAACTTTTACCCCTTATGAAAAGGAAAAGTTGGGGCTACACCAGCTTGTTAGTGTAAAAAAATAAAAAATTTACACTAACATGCCGGTGTTGCCCTTTACTTTTTATTTCCACAAGCGTTAAAAGGAAAAAAAAGACCCCCAAAATTTGTAACGCAATTTCTCCTGAGTACGGAAATACCCCATATGTGGGCGTAAAATGCTCTGTGGGCGCACAACAAGGCTCAGGAGTGAGAGCGCACTATGTACATTTGAGGTCTAAATTGGTGATTTGCACATGGGTGGCTGATTTTACAGCGGTTCTGACATAAACCCCCCCCAAAAAAATACCCACATGTGACCCCATTTTGGAAACTACACTCTTCATGTAATGTAATCAGGGGTACAGTGAGCATTTACGCCCCACAGGTGTCTGACAGATTTTTGGAACAGTGGTCCGTGAAAATTAAAAATTTTATTTTTCATTTGCACAGCCCACTGTTCCAAAGATCTGTCAAACGCCAGTGGGGTGTAAATACTCACTGCACCCCTTATTAAATTCAGTGAGGGGTGTAGTTTCCAAAATAGGGTCACATGTGGGGGGTTCCACTGTTCTGGCACCACGGGGGGCTTTGTAAACACACATGGCCTCTGACTTCCATTTCGAACAATTTTTTTCACAAAAGCTCAATGGCGCTCCTTCTCTTCTGAGCATTGTAGTGCGCCAGCAGTATGGACGTCCACACATCGGGTATTTCCATATTCAGAAGAGATGGGGTTACAAATTTTGGGGGGGGTCTTTTCTGCTATTAACCCTTGCAAAAATGTGAAATTTGGGGGGAAACACATTTTAGTGAAAAAAAAATAATTTTTTTTTACATATGCAAAAGTCGTGAAACACCTGTGGGGTATTAAGGCTCACTTAATTCTTTGTTACGTTCCTCAAGGGGTCTAGTTTCCAAAATGGTATGGCATGTGTTTTTTTTTTTTTGCTGTTCTGGCACCATAGGGGCTTCCTAAATGCAACATGCCCCCCAAAAGCCATTTCAGAAAAACGTACTCTCCAAAATCCCCTTGTCGCTCCTTCGCTTCTGAGCCCTCTACTGCGCCCGCCGAACAATTTACATAGACATATGAGGTATGTGTTCACTCGAGAGAAATTGGGCTACAAATATAAGTATAAATTTTCTCCCTTTACCCCTTGTAAAAATAAAAAAATTGGGTCTACAAGAACATGCGAGTGTAAAAAATGAAGATTGTGAATTTTCTCCTTCACTTTGCTGCTATTCCTGTGAAACACCTAAAGGGTTAAAACGCTGACTGAATGTCATTTTGAATACTTTGGGGGGTGCAGTTTTTATAATGGGGTAATTTGTGGGGTATTTCTAATATGAAGACCCTTCAAATCCACTTCAAACCTGAACTGTAAAATAGGGAGTTAGAAAATTCCCTGAAAAATAGTGAGTTTGAAAATTTTGTGAAAAATTGGAAAATTGCTGCTGAACTTTGAAGCCCTCTGGTGTCTTCCAAAAGTAAAAACACGCCAATTTTATGATGCAAACATAAAGTAGACATATTGTATATGTAAATCAAAATTTTTTTTATTTGGAATATCCATTTTCCTTTCAAGCAGAGAGCTTCAAAGTTAGAAAAATGCAAATTTTTCAAATTTTTCATCAAATTTTGGGATTTTTCACAAAGAAAGGATGCAAGTTACCATAAAATTTTACCACTATGTTAAAGTAGAATATGTCACGAAAAAACAATCTCGGAATCAGAATGATAACTAAAAGCATTCCAGAGTTATTAATGTTTAAAGTGACAGTGGTCAGATGTGCAAAAAACGCTCTGGTCCTGAGGTGTAAAATGGCCTGGTCCTTAAGGGGTTAAAGGACGCAGCAAATTTTCATTTTTGCATTTAAATTTTTCCTCCTCTTCCAAAAATCATAACGCTTTCAATTTTGCACCTACAGATATACAGAATATAAAGTCTTGTTTTTACGTCACCAATTGTATTTTGCAATGACATCACTTATTTTACAATCAGCAGCGAGCGAAAAAAAACAAAAAAACAAAAGGTTTCCACCGGAGTACCCCTTTAAGTCACATACAGCTGGAGAGATTTCTATAACACTTGGTCACATGTTACTTATATGTCCACTAAAAATATAGGATTAATTTAACCCTAACCTACCCTCATTTGCGAGGGTTGTTTTTTTTTGTTTTGTTTGTGCAATTCTATGGGAAATGTATGCTCCAGCATAACTTCCGTACAGCTGGAGATATTGCGATAATACTTACTCATAGGTCAAATATAGTTAAATTAACCCCTAATCTAAGGATGGGGTTTTAGTTTCAAGTCCCATGCAAATATATAGGACTTCCAGTGCCTTACTCCACAAGCTCTGTTCTCCTCTCCTGGTAAATGTGTCAGTCAAGCTGGCAAGCCACACCCTCCCCGCATGCCATGCTCCATCTCGCAAAGACACGCCCACCCTTTAAGCCCCACCCCTTTTATTTTCAGTTTACAATATCTTCACTACAACTCAGCCCCACCTGAGGATGGGCTATGAGGATGGGTACTTCCTCCTATGTTGCTTTTCCTCCACCACAAGGCTTAAGTAGGAAAAAAATGGGCAATGCCGTGTACTCAGCTAGTATATCTATAAAACTCAATGGCCCTCATTTACTAACAGTATTCCAACTTTTTTTGTTGGGCCTTGCGCCTAAAGAAAAAAATCTGAGTGCGATCCACTTCTGGAGGTAGCCGGAGAGCTTACCTCTCCTGCTGCGGCGGCTCCTGCGCTCTGAATAATAAAGCTTCGATCGATCGAGTATCAGTCGAGCGCAGAGCACACAGATCAATGTGGTTGTATGAAACCACATTGTCCCTTAAGGGGACTAAAAATGTAAAAAAAATAAAAATAAAAAAAAGTTTAAACACACACACACACACACCTTGCTTATTAAAAGTTTAAATCACCCCCCTTTTCCAAAATTCCATATAAAAAATATGTAACCATAATAAAAATAAACACATGTGGTATAGCCGCGTGCGTAAATGTCCGGACTATAACAATATATCATTAATTAAACTCAGGGGTGTGGAAATAAAAAAAAAAAAAAAAAAAAAAAAAAAAAAACACTTGTCCAAGGGACTAAAGCGGAACACAATCTACTTGTCCCTCAAGAAAATCCACTTGTCCTGGTAGATAAAATAATTTCAACCAAAATAGTACTATTCCCCCCACTAGTCCGCCAGGGATGGATATAAGATTCCTTTAGACATTGCTGTCAAGTTAGACAGCGGTGATCTAATGGTTTAATAGTGGCCACAGTGATCGCAGCATGCCAGGCTATTAGCGGCGGGAGAGCTGTAGCTAGCTCCTTTTACACCGGAGGCAACCACAGAAAATTGTGCCCCCCCCCCCATCTGATCCCTATAACGCCAATTTTTCTATATACAGGGATGAGGGTAATCTTGTGTGACATGATCTGTTATTATCGGAACTTTTATTAGGAAAGGGGCTTATTCACATATATACGCACTTAAAATATTTTAATCACTATTTTTCAGTCTTGATAGGGACTTCTATATGGGGGGGGGGTTCTGCTTCTCCAGTTTATGTGGTGCATTTTATTTACTCTAATTTAGATGTCAGAAAATGATGGAAGTTGCATTTAGTTACTAGATAACTACAACTCCCAGCATGCCCTGATACAGCCTATGGTTCTGTGGGTGTTGCAGCATGTTGCACTGTATAGTAGTACAGTTAAGGTTATTGTGTAATATGCTGGGAGTTGTAGTTTTTGGTTCGTGTCAGCTGCCGAGCCATAGGCTGTGTCAAGGAATACTGGGAATTACAGTTAGTAACAACAACTCCCAGCATGCCCTGATGCAGCCTATGGCTCTGCAGCTGACCCGAACCAAAACTACAACTCCCAGCATGTTACACTTTATAGTTCTACAGATTAGGTTATGGTGCAACATGCTGGAAGTTGTAGTTTTGGTTCGGGCATGTTTTCGTGCATCCGTGGGGCTCTTTGTCGGCGGGTGAGTCTGAAGGGTGGGATTCTGGGAGTGCAATTTAGTGCGGGTGGCCAGAAACCACAAAAAAAAAAAAAATTAATAAATAAATGAGCACAACTGGCAGCAGCACTTGTCAGTCCGCCCCTGAACAAAACATACATGCTTACACATATCAAACATACACATATACATACACCGGGTCACTGTCCCCTATATTATACATTACATACATACATCATACATAGACACATCATACATACACCCGCCGCTGCTTCTCCCCATTACATACACACATCATACATATACCATACACACATCATATATACACATACACTCACACCATAAATATACACCATACATATGCACACATCATACACCTGCCGCTGCCCCCTATATCATGCATTACATACACACATCACACATACACCATACACACATCATATATATACACGACACATACACTATACATATGCACACATCATACATACACCCGCCACTGATACACCCCCCCTAATCATACATTACATACATATACAACCACCCTTCCCGCCGCCTGCATGCTCAGCCTCCCCACCTGAGCCGGTGTGAGGTGAAATCCCCAGCCCGTGCAGTCTCCTCACACACGTCCTCTCCCCGCTCTGTATTTTACCTGTGAATACTTGAAACCTCCCCGTGATAAATGAGGTCCTGTGTAGTCAGAGCAGGGGGGAAGGGAGAGGCTGTGTGTGGGGGAGGGAGGAGCTGTGGACGTCCTCATTCTCCCTCTGTCGTCTTGTATTATGCAGAGCTGCGCTATCCATCCTCCGGCAGGGGGGGGGGGAAATGAGGGGGCGTGGCTTAATCATTTCCTGCAGACGTGCGATCTCTGGCTCTGCCCTCACTCCCGAGATCCCCTCACACCGGCTGGGGGGCTCTGAGCAGCAGCCCCCGGCTACTGAAATCAGCTGGGGGCCGCCACTGCCCCCTCCATACACTCTGAGCGCCGGTGTGAGGTGCAGACTTGCATCAGCTCCTGCACCTCACACCGGCATTAAAGAAAAATAAGGGAGAAGTCTGTCTGTCCCTGCTTGCCCGATACAGGGCTAAATCTCTAAAAAAAAAAAAAAAAAAAAAAAAAAAAAAAAAATTCACCTGCCCGGCGCCCAAAACTACTTGTCCCGGGCGTCGGGCGATAGGATTTCCACATCCCTGAAACTGCACGGTCAATGGCGTACGCGGAAAAAAATTCCAAAGTCCAAAATAGCGTATTTTTGGTCACTTTTTAGATCATGAAAAAATGTATACAAAGCGATCAAAAAGTCAGACCAATAAAAAAATGGTATCGCTAAAAACATCAGATCATGGCGTAAAAAGTGAGCCCTCATACCGCTCTGTACACGTAAAAATAAAAAAAAGGTTATAGGGGTCAGAAGACGACAATTTTAAACGTATTAATTTTCGTGCATGTAGTTAGGATTTTTTCCAGAAGTAAGACAAAATCAAACTTCTATAAGTAGGGCATCATTTTAATCGTATGGACATACAGAATAAAGAGAGGGTGCCAATTTTACTGAATAATGCACTGCGTAGAAACCAAAGTCCCCCTAACTTTACAAAATGGTGTTTTTTCTTCCATTTTGTCGCACAATGATTTTTTTTTTTTTTTTTTTTTTGCCGTCGATTTTTGGGTAAAATGATGTCATTACAAAGTAGAATTGGTGGTGCAAAAAAAATAAGCCATCAAATGGATTTTTAGGTGCAAAAATTGAAAGGGTTGTGATTTTTACAAGTAAGGAGGAAAAAACAAAAGTGCAAAAACGTAAAAACCCTGCGTCCTTAAGGGGTTAATTGAAACAGGAGGTAATGTGTGGTATCCAATTGACCTAGTTCCCACGGTTCAAAAAAATCAAGCCAAACCGAATTTAAGTATAATCCCAACACTGTATATCAACCCAGGAATTGAACCTACACCAGGGTCTCCAATCCATGTTACTACCAGGCCCCTGCTGTTTACCTTTCTACCCCATTTGCCGCAAGATCTCCATAGACCACTATGGGCCCATTGATTTCAATGGGGGGGGGAATAAATAAAAAAAAAAAAAAAATCACAATGTTATAGATCTAGCCCATTCATTTCTATACTCCACCAATAGACCCTGGAGGCTGACGTCATACACCTCCAATGGCATTCAGACCCAGCAAACTTCAAATGTTTAATGGGTTAATGTATTCATGGAAATATGTGTATATATTAGTACTGTAGCCACACACTAAATCAAACCTGAGGAAGGAGGGAGCCCATAGGAAACGCGTAGTCCTACCATGTATTGCCACTTTTTAGGCTTAGAAGAAACCCTGCAACAGAAGTTACCGTGCGACAGAAAGACAGTGCGACTGAATTTTCCCTGAGACAAAAAATTAGGGATTGACAGATATCGTTTTTTTAGGGCCGATACCGATAATCGGTGGAGGTTAGGGCCGATAGCCGATAACATACAGATTTTCCGGTATAAGTTATCGGCTATTTATCCCCCTGCGACACCGCTGCAGATCATTGATTTAAAGCGGGCGCTTTAAATCAATGCACTGCAGTGGCTTTTGCGGTGCCATAGACCGCCACCGCCACCCGCTTCTCTCCCCCTGCCTGTCCGGGGGTCCTGAGACCTATCACCGCCACCGCCCCCCCCCGACCCCATTGCCTCCCCCATCCCCAGTTTTATAATTACCTGTTCCCAGGGTCCACTCTACATCTGGCTCCGGTGGCGTCCTCCTGAACTGTCACTGTGCGCACTGACGGTGCCATATTAATTGGGCATGTTGCTGAGAACTCCTCTCAAAACATTTAGCAAAAATTTTTTACAAATTCTGTTTTTGCATTTTTATTATAAAGTATTAATGGGAGAAAACTGTGAAAGGATCTGAAGACTTTCTGAATGCACTGTACATTATGCAAATAATTCTTTAAGTCTACAAACTTATGATAAATCACAATTATTGGTTTCAGTAGACATTACCTTTAAGGCGCCACACAGTTCCACAGTATCAGCATCGTCCACTACAGTAATACGGAAGTTTGGAGTCTGTAAAAGTTCTTTGAATAAAAAGCCGTGTTCAATGACTTTACTTCCTGGACATCAGAGAAGAAGAAAATCTATTAAAATAAGAACTTCTGAATCTTTTCTCTAGCATTATACATTTGATCTGAGTCAGGATATTAACATAGCACTGATCAGTATTGCCAGCGATCTTCTCTGGTCTGCTCGATGTCAGACCAAAGAAGAAGACCCCGGGAGAGCGGCGGAGGCAGGTGAGGGGACCACCATCCGCTATCTTGGATGATTGGATTCCCGGGGGCGATCAAAACATCCATTTAAAGTGACACATTGTCAAAGATGCCATGATCAATACAGATAACTGAGGGGTTAATGGTGGACATCAGTTCAATCAGTTTTCTCACTAACCAAAGGTCTTTTCACCTGCTCCGTTTGGGTCCCAGCACTTATCTGCTGTTAGAGCCTGCTAATCATCGATAAAGTAATGCTATGCAACAGTTAAGGTTCTTAGCATGCAAACCCATGGATTCCATCCTACAAAAGTATTTTAGAGAAGAAAAAAAAGACTGATGTCCAGCGCTGCTCCCGTATAAAAATGAAATTATTTATTCGAACATATGCACCATGGGTACAGAAGACAAGGTAGTCACAGGTAACGCATTTCAGCCCACCAGAGGGCTCTGGTGGGCTGAAACGCGTTACCTGTGACTACCTTGTCTTCTGTACCCATGGTGTATATTTTCGAATAAAGAATTCCATTTTTATACAGGAGCAGCGCTGGACATCAGTTTTTCTTCTCTATTGCACTTACTTGGGTACGGTCCGTACCAGTCCGTGCACAGCGGGACGTAGGAGGAGAGCTGAATACTTTCTGCACAGCTTCTACAAAGTATTTTATCTTATTATTCTACCTCCTACACTAAGTATCACTTTTGCAGAGCTAGATGTCTCCGACGGGTTATCTTGCTCTGAGCAGATAAAGAGACTTTGGTATAGGGTACTAACGTAAAAAGTACCTTAGTATATGGTCAAGTGACACACAAGTAGGTACGTTCTGTTGTATGGCACCAAGGTGTATTTGTGGTCATGGCTCGAAAGGCCGAACGAGCAAGTATACGAAAAAGGTGAACAAGAGTACTTACCGTCCTGAGCCTTGGACCCCGGTAGACCTAGTACAGAATTTAAGAAATACAAACAGCGGATGAGGTGTGCCCAATAACCGCGACCGAGGGCACGCCTATAGAGGGCATGCCCTATGTATGGATTGTGATAGAAAAAAGGGAGGGTTGGGTGGGTGACGCCCACGAGTCATACGCCCCTACCTGAGGGAGAGGGGAGTTTATATACCCCACGCCACTCCCACAAATGCAGCCAATTAGGCTTTTTACTTGTGGTCATGGCTCGAAAGGCCGAACGAGCAAGTATACGAAAAAGGTGAACAAGAGTACTTACCGTCCTGAGCCTTGGACCCCGGTAGACCTAGTACAGAATTTAAGAAATACAAACAGCGGATGAGGTGTGCCCAATAACCGCGACCGAGGGCACGCCTATAGAGGGCAAAGAGTCAAGAGTAGGGTGTAACTCTATTTTATTTGTATCACAACGCCAACACTTTAAACACATTAGCCATTTCGGTAGAGGGATCCGGAATGTACCGGTCAAAACAGCTGGAGTTCCAGCGGCCTAGCTTCTTAATGATGTGAGCTGGGACATCATGTTTGGAGGCTGCGGAGGCCGCTCCGATCCTGAATGAGTGTCCTGAGATGACAGCGGGATCATGACCTAGCATGGTGACTAGGGAGCGGACGTATCTGGTAAACTGGGAGGAAGACAGAGCATGCCCAGCCACCGGGAGGAGCGGACTGTCCGCTGCTTGCCCGGACAGCATTGAGAGGAGGTCGGTGAGAGACGAGACTGGGCACCACTGATGTGAGGTGGGGAAATATCTGATGGATGCTCCCCATCTGCAGGTTTTGGTGGACGGAAGGGTGAAAATGAAACCTAGCCTGTTGGATGATAGCTGGCTCAGGGTCGGCCCGGGTGCTCGGCAGCCAGTGCGCGTGAACTCCCCCGGTCTAAGGAAGCCGTAAAAAGCAAGGTGTATGGCAGCTTTGATGACCGTGCTGAGGTGAAAGCCAAAAGGGTGCGTGTCCAGTAAGGAAGACATAGTCCGGAAAAGATCCCCCGTGACCGGTGCGCGAGAAAGAGATTTGGGGTGTGACAAGACTGAAATGCCCTTGAGTGCTGCTTTGATCGGATGAGCAGAGAGTAGAGAAGAGGCGTGAGGGTGCGAGAGTGACCTGTGGTGTTGAAGACCTGTTAAGTGAAGTTTGATGGTGTTCTGGGATAAGTGTAAAGAAGAATGGCAAAAACCAACAAAAGCTAGGGCAGAGTGTAAAGTGATTGTGGGGGAAAGCCCTAAGCCCTGCATGAAGGAGGAGAAAACCGCCAAAGCGGTATCATAAGCCCGGATCGTGCTGGGAGCTAAAGACTTCTTGATTAGAGTGTTGGCAATGGAGACGTATCTGGCTAGTCCGTTAGCAGTTGTTGGAACGGAGGCACCGGGACTCCGACCCGGTCTGCGTCTGGTTGTACCTGAAAAAACACACCGAATTTAGCCCGAGAGAGTGCATCAGCCGCCAAGTTCTTCCTACCTTCTATGTGCTCGATCAAAAAATGGAAATTGTGCTGGAGAGACAACAGAATGAACCTCCTGACAAAGCGCATTATGTGGGGGGACCTAGAGCGTCCTCTGTTGATAATGTCGACCGTAGCGGAATTATCGCACAGAAATCGAACTGTGGAGTTAGCCCAGGAGTTTCCCCAGACAGCAGCGGCGGCTACGATGGGAAATGTTTCAAACAGGGCTGACGTGACTGTGAAGTCAGGAATGTTGCGGATCTCAGCTGGCCAGGGGCCGGCTAAACATTTGTTCCCGAAAATGGCTGCGAAGCCAACCGATGAGGCATCGGACACTATAGTCGGGGACCCGTCTGATAAAGGGGGAACGAAGAAAGACGCCGTTCCAGCTCTCCAAGAAGTGATCCCACATGAGTAGGTCAGCCATCGCCTCATTGTTGATGTGGATGACCTGCCTCTGACCCGATACTGAAGGGAGAAGGTCCAAAAGTCTGGATATGAAGGCTCTCCCCTGCGGGATGATCCTCATAGCGAAAGCCATCATGCCCAGGAGGCTCTGGAGTTCGACCCTGGTTACTGTGCGACTCCTGGATAGGTTGTGTATCATCTCCCGGGTTCTGACTAGTTTCTCCTGGGGAAGCCTAGCCTGCATGTTTACAGTGTCTAGGATGACGCCCAAGAACACCAGTTGCCTGACGGGGCCCTCCGTCTTGTGAGGTGCCACTGGGACCCCGATTTCCTTGAACAGAGATAGTAGTGAAGTGAGTTTGCGAGGAGCGAGACTAGGATGTTCGAGTAGTAAGAAGTCATCCAGGTAATGTATGACGTGCTGGCAGTCAGCCACGTTCTGGAGTGCCCAATGCAGTGCTGTGGCTAGTTGGTCAAAGAGCCAGGGGCTGCTCTTTGCCCCGAATGTGAGCTTTACTGCGAAATAATACTTGTCCAGCCACCTGACACCGTGCCATTGCCAGAGGTCTTGTCTGATCGGGAGTAGTTTGAAAGCGTCCGTTATGTCCGCTTTGGACAACCAAGTGTTTCTCCCTGACTGTAGGATGATCTGTATGGCTCGGTCAATAGTAGCATATTTCATGGAGAACTCGTCGGAGGGGATTAAAGCATTGATGCTGGGAATGATGGAGGAATAAGGCGCCGAGAGGTCATAAATTAATCTTCTTTTATTGGAATATTTGCCTGTGGCAAGCCCCAGAGGGCTGACTCTCCAACATGAAAAAGGGGGCACATCAAAGGGACCTATCATGAAACCTTTTGCCAGTTCCTGCTGGATTAGGCCGGACACGATCTCTGGCTCAGAAAGGGCTGACGACAGGTTACCACATTCATGCGTGCTTTGCGGCAAAGCGACCAAACCTGTGTGGAACCCATCGCAGAAACCCGCCACCAGCCATCTCACCCAGTCGGGCTCAGGATGACCAGCTAGGACCTGGGCGAGGACCTGGACCTGTACCACGCCTAGTCATGCCTGAGGGCCCTTCTGGGAGCAGATAGAGCTGGGGTGAGCCCTGAAACAAATGAAACACACATGTAGTAGTCTGCAATTGCTGTACACGCAGGAGGAAAGATTGAAGTTATTGCAGATCTGGGTCTTGCCCAGGTACCTCACTGGTCTACCGAGCCTATCTAGGGCGGCCACGTTTCTTGGAGCTGGAGGGGTGAAGGCGTTCAGGCTCCTACTGGTGCTGGGTTCCCCTGGGTTGCTGACCTGCGGGCACCAGCTGGAGGAATGCGTGGTCACCCCGCATGCGGTGCAGGAGGGGGCTTTCAGACCCGCGAAATGTTCGCAGTATAGCTCCGTGTCTATGGACCCCCAGTTGGTGACGTAGCCGAACTGCGCGTATGCGGCTGCTGCTTTTGCTGAAAAAGACTTGTGGTACTCTTAAAACGTGGTACCCCCGTACTTGTACGCCATCTGCACAACCCTGTGTAAGTACAGGTCTAACTCCTCCCTGCGGCCAGGGCTGACTGAACAGAGTACGTCCCTGAATAGTCCAAATGCCAGCACAAACTCAGTGACACTCAACTTCCTGCTGAGCCTAGCGTCCTTGCTTTTGAACGTGACCGCCAGCTCCCCGCAGGCAACGGTTTTTGTATCATGTACGTCCGTGGTGGCAATTAGCAGAGAGGCGAGGTTGACCTCTTTTCCCTCAAGGATGTCCTTTTTTATGGCTGCCGGGATGAAATGTGCGGGCGTGATGATCGGTGGAGGATGTGGCATACCTGAAGGCGTGGCCTGAGAGGTAGAAGCCGTGGGCGACGCTGCGGTCGGGACTGCTACGTCACTCCTGGAGCGTTCCATTAGGTCTAGCCTAGCCTTGAAACCTGACACCGTCGTAAGCACCTCAGTCATCATCGTGTGAAGCTGAGACAAGGAGGCGCTTGAAACTTGATCCTGGGCCGCAGCCTGGCTACCCCGGGGGGCTTGGTCAGCATTCAGCAAGTTGAATAACTCGCCCTTCCTAGCTGAGGCCGGAAAGGGGACACCCCTCCTTCTCAACTCTTCCATTAGCCTGGGGATGGTCCAGGACCTGTACGAGGGCAAGCTGCCTCGGTCCGAGGCCCTGGCAGGAGTCTCAGGAACCGAGAGTGCCTCCTCGATATCCGCTGGCTGAGACATGCTGCTGGCAACCTGTCCGGGCCATAGAAGGGTGCCGGCAAGAATAAGAGGAAAAGAGAACAATAAAAAATGACTAGTGAAAAAAGAAAAAAAAAAATATATATATATATATATATATATACCCTCCCTATATATGTATATATACTCTCTGTACACAGGTTTTTTTTTTTTTTTTTCTTTTTCGTCCTCCTGGCTACAGGAGGGAACTGACCTGCTGAATTTCCTGAAAAGCTTCCAACACCGGGAGTACTGACCGCACGGTAATGGCTTCCGGCTGTGGATATTTTAAAGGAAAAGATTAATTACACATGAATGTGACCGACCGAAAAGGCGTGATGGAGGAAAGTGTGATACTGAAACTGAGGCTAAATGTATGCTGTTGCGCTGAAGAAGAGTCAGAACAGCATACGCAGAGGACCCCACTGAAGATGAGTCAGCCGCAGGTGATCCTCTGCCTATGAGTGATGTCGAGTCGTTCTGAAGAAGAGTCAGAAATAACCATGTCGTCAAGCCCCAACTGAAATTGAGTCAGGCTGGGGCCGATTGACGCGAGTGTGGTGACGCACGTGGCTCTGAAGACGTGTCAGTAGCAGCGTCCTAACCGGTGGTGGGAGTGCTCGTGACTGCGTAAATGTACGGGATGAGTATGGAGTGATAGACGGGGGGAGAACATACGGTTCCCCTCTCTAATATTGATTCTGTAAGTACCTCAACTGAAAGCTGTATGAGATGTATACGGGAATACGGACACAATCCGACCACCTGGTACCCTGTGGAGCAAGCAAAACGAGATGAGGCAGGAAGCACCCTGACTGACCGTGACTGCCAACGTTGACGAGCCACCGGCCGTCAAGCTAAATATATGTATACAGTGACATCAAACAAACAAGTTCCGTGCCGTAGTGGTGACAAGCAGCTCCCAACCCCGCTCCCTTGACGCCCCCTCCCCCTGGCAACCAGGACCTGCTGGGCCTGGCGACTCCTGCCATGTGCCCACCTTGTATGTGAAAACGGGGGGGGGGGGGGGGGGGGGGCTGGAGCAGTGGTGGGAAAGAGTCGCTGCTCCCTGGAGAAATCCGGCGTGATTAGTAGGGCCTACGTGCCATTGGAGGGAAGCTGTGGCCTCCGTGCGTGGCTCTAACCGAAACCGAATCGACCCCCCCCCCAGCCGAGCGGCGAAGGGGAGCGGGACTGTATTGCGGGTCCTGGGAAACCCCTCCCCTATGGCCGGGGCCGTTTGTGTGGAGGCCGTCAGCGGCAGCGTCCTACGGCTGAGCAGCGGCAGCGTCCTACGGCTGAGCAGCGGCAGCGCCGCGGTGCCGGGCGACGCCGTCACAGAACCCCGCCCCCCCCCCCCGGGCCAGAAGCCACGCCCAGCCAGCGCACGAGGCAGGAGATGGCGTGGAAGCGGGGCACCAGGCCCGGACGGAGCGGCCGGGCCGACGAGCGGCGGTGGCGCGGCTGAACCAGGGAGGTCCCCCACCCACACCCGGAAGCGCAACACCGGGGAGAAACGCCGTAGTGCAGGGCCCAACAACCCGTTCCCCCCCCCCGGCCAGCCGAGCGAGTGCTGACAGCCGGCAGGAGAGGACGGGCCGCGCGACCCGCAGGAGCAGCGCTCCCCCAGAGCGGCAGCGAGCAGGTGGCAGGCGGGTAACCGGGTCAGGGGCCTGCGGCAGGAGTGATACTTACCGACCTGAAACACGAAACACGAAATAACTGCAACCCACTGCAAACAACTGACACCTCCGAGACGTACGCCCTAACACGGTATCCTGCAAGAGAAATACCGCCCACGAGTCATACGCCCCTACCTGAGGGAGAGGGGAGTTTATATACCCCACGCCACTCCCACAAATGCAGCCAATTAGGCTTTTTACATGTTGTAATTGGATTTCACCCTCAGAAACGTTGTTTTTTTAAAATATTTTTATTGTACAGGAGAAAAAGTTCTGTTTAAAAGGTTTCTTTGCTGGTTTAAAATACTTTAATTACATATTATCAAATGACAGATAATAACCAATTGCAGCAATAAACTATGTCAAGATATACTGTGAAGAAACAAAAAGCCTAGGATTATCATGAAAATTCATGACTCATTTCTGACCAGTGAAATGGCCTGATCCCATCTTATCTATTTCTATGTATTGAGCCTTATTTCTAGCTGTTTATGTTAACAGTATTTTTCAGCTACAAGGGGGGGGGGGAAGAAAAAAAAAAAAAGAGAGAGAGAACAGGGAAACTTTGAGGTGATCTTTACAGATCTACAGTTATTTGGTTAATAAAAAAAAGGAAAAGAAAGTTAAAATGGATCTCACCATTTAAACGTGGAATAAACAGCTCTACAACATTTTATATAATATCCCTCATAACAGGCAACACATACTATGCGGTTGGACAATTCACTAGTAGTTACTCATTAAAGAATGCAAGCCTAGTCAATGGAAAAGAAAACCAACAACCTTCTGAAGACCTCCATACCATTATTCACTAGTTCACCAGTTAAGTTTTCTAGATATATCAGCAAAATGTAATATTGAAGTGAAAGCATATTCCCTTTCCCATATACAAATCTTCAACTTTTCTGGATGTACACATGATTTGTCTCTATGAATGAGATTTATCATTCTTTTCAAAAAGGTATGGCTTTTAAATGACTATTTATTTATTTTTTTGTATTACTTTTGCTTACATCCGACCCATTTATCAAAGTCACACGACCTTGATAAATAAATCGCACGTAAGCAAAACCTGGGAAATCTGCACTCCAACTATCCCGCAACAACCCCATCCACCCTCCTCAGAAATTAAAAATATTAAAAACATACTATGCCGCACCAAGGATATCCGTACTCTGGAGGCTTATTTATTTGTTTAATTTTGAGCCCACATTTTGTGACGTTAGCGGGCCGAGTCTTGAGTCGCTGTGCTGAGGCCGGAGTTTACATCAGGAAGGAAGACAGAGCAGCACCAACCGGAACATAAACAATATAGTGAAGCCCCCCCCCAAAAAAATAAAAAAAATAAAAAAAGAGAAGGACTCTTACCCACCCCAAAATTAGCATGAAGCAGTAACACTACTAAGAACTTTTTATTAATATTCTTTTTAAGGTCGCATTTTTTTTGTGTCACATCTGGGTTATTTACGCAGTCTAAAAATTCTTACGCAATTATTTTGTGCCTTATTCTTATTTTAATACAACATTCATTTAAAAATTTAGTGTGTACGCCAGCATGTACGTGTCCTAAAATTAACAAGGTGTGCAGTGTTAGAGTTGTTAGTAATATAATACATTTTTTCTATAATTAACATTAATGTAGTAGCTTTGTTTCATGATGCAGAACAAGAACAGTTGTTAAAGTGGGTGTGAATTTCCTTTTCTGCAGACATATGAACTTTCTATAAGCCAGGTTAGACCTGGAATACATATGCGACTTTTACATGGAGATGCAACTTTTTTCCTTCATAAATAGAGACTATAGCATTAATTGATAAATACATGACCACTGCAAAGTAAAAAAATAAAAATAAAAAAAAAACGACTACAGGGCTTAATAAATCTCCTATGTGAACCCCACTATAGTTTATACGGGTAATTAGCTTCTTTTGGTTACTTTTCACTGACCCATAAGCCATACTTATCCTTCCATCCACAGGACATTCACTTCCAACACATATCAGAGAGGAAGGACACAATTACAATGCTCACTGAACATGCAGCAGACAGAGATAAGAGCCCATGCTTTTAGATACATCACCTACCCAGAAAAGGTCTTAATGACCAATATAATATACATATTAATAAACCTAAGTAGATTTTATGGGTGTCACATTATTACCTGATCTCCAAAGCATGAAATTGGATAGCTAGAACATTATGTCTCGGATTTGTAGCCTTTCGAGACATTAGGATGAGATATAATGAAATTATGCATGTCCAAAAGAAGAGCCTGTGTCTGATGGTGTAGAGTATATTTTCCTGATTAGATATAAATAGCTTCTTATTCTGTCTGCTGGATGATATAGTTTAATGCTTTGCATAATTTGGATATTTGTATTAAAGATTAAAAAGAATAATGATATTACAGAAATTGGGTAGAATGGACCTGTGAATAACAGTTCCTGAATAAAATATTAAGACATGGCACATGTCTGGTTGTAAGGCTGTCAATACTTATCAAAATCTTTTTTGATCAAGGTCCTTATGCATCATATGAATAGAGAACTCACATGCTTGCATGTAGCCAAGTGAAGATTACTAAAAACAGTTTAACTGATTTTAGAAAAAAAATCCTGCAGCTATTGGATTTGGCAAATTTATTAAAAGGAGATCTCCGGTCTTGGGGAGAGAGGGGAAAAAAAAAATAAGAAGATTTATCCCCTATCCTAAGAATAGGGGATAAGATTCAGATCACGAGGGGTCCGACCACTGGGACCCTCCACGATCTCCTGTATGGAGCCTGGCAGAAGGGGGCGTGTCAGCCACCACAGGAATCTCAGCAATCTCCCGCTCTGCCATAGCACTGTATTAAGGTCCTTGAGCCCTACACTTTATCTACAGTAGCTCCGAGTCAGCATATGGGAAAGACACCCCATACAAAAGGATGATAAATTCCCCCCTTGTCTTTTAAAATTCTAAATATTCTCTGAGGTAATTCTATAGAAATGCAAATCTCTTATCTATGTATCTGGAGTGTACTTGCAAGTTAAGTTAAATGGGAACAGTCATCGGTATCACCCGCACTAACCTGTTGACACAGGCTTGTAGTGTTGGTGACACTGATAAAAACTGTACTTTCATCGACTTCTGCACAAGTGCTGATTCCGGGAGCACCCTAGAAGAGGTGCATGCGCAGCAGTCGAGAGCAAAAAGAAGGCAAAAGGTGGGTTATGGCTAATGATAAGGCGGGAAAGATAAGATGAATAGGCGTGACATTAACTTGCACTTTGAGCTTGGAAACACCCCATGTGTTTCCAAGCTCAAATTAGCCAGCTAATTAGCATATCATGAAAACCAGGCAACCAACGGGTTAGTGTAGGTGATAAGTTTTTTTATACTGCAGTACCCCTTTAACTCTTATAGCTGGACAAACGGAAAAAAATTTAGGTTTTGTCATTTTTTGCTGTTCCCTGTACAGTAAAAAACAACATTATAGCTCTACTCTGTGGGTTAGTAAGACTCGTTTTTCGAGAGACATTTTAAGAAAATACTTCAATCATGGCATTTTTAAAAAAATTTACTTATTCATATTTTTACAGTGTTCTACTTGCAGGATAAATAAAATAATTTTATTGTTTGGGTCCTTACAGACGTGGTGATCCCAAATAAGTATATATTAATTTTTTTTATGTTTTAAGCATAAGAAGGGATGTAAAAAAAAAAATATATATACACACACACACACACACTTTTTTTTTGTTATGATGTGGTTGGTTTCATTATTCTTTATTGTGTAGCTCAATAATATAAAACAGATTCATTACCTATTGTTGTCTCACAGAACTTTTCTGCTGCCACTTCATTGGCAATGTTGGCTCCCATCAACACACTGATATCTATGCCCATTTTCTCACGAATAATGTCAGAAATCAACTTTAGCCCCTCAGGGCCTTCATCTATACCCTAAAGACAAGCAGAGCAATTATTACATTACATAATCACAGGTACCATTGTGTCATACATATCACTTATCTATCTATTGTCGGGGGTTAATAACTCATTTATGAATTATTATATTAATTATGAACAAAAATATGAAAAATATTATGACCGTTATGAATTGCCAAAAATATACAACCAATGCAATTCACCATACCTGGGCCCGACTATTTTCCCAGATATGAGTTCTTTGAAGTAGTGGTAGAAGTAACTTTTGAAAAATAAAATAATAATAAATATAAAAATGATATTTACATTTATTGATTACAATTGATTACCGTATATACTCGAGTATAAGCCGAGACCCCTAATTTCAACCCAAAATCCCAGGAAAAGTTATTGACTCGAGTATAAGCCTAGGGTGGGAAATACCTCATCCCCCCCTGTCATCATCCAGACCCGTCATTAACATCCTCATCATCATCCCCTTGTCATCATCCCACACATCCCCCCCTTCATCATCCCCTTATCCCACACATCCCCCTTCATCATCCCCTTGTCATCATCCCACACATCCCCCCTTCATCATCCCCTTATCATCCCGCACATCCCCCCTTCATCATCCCCTTATCATCCCACACATTCCCCCTTGATCATCCCCTTATCATCCCGCACATCCCCCCTTCATCATCCCCTTATCATCCCGCACATCCCCCCTTCATCATCCCCTTATCATCCCGCACATCCCCCCTTCATCATCCCCTTGTAATCATCCCACACCCCCCCCTTCATCATCCCCTTATCATCCCGCACATCCCCCCTTCATCATCCCCTTATCATCCCACACATCCCCCCTTCATCATCCCCACCCCCCTTCATCATCCCCACACCCCCCCTTCATCATCCTCTTCTCATCATTCGCCCTCAGTGGTCTTCAACCTGCGGACCTCCAGAGGTTTTAAAACTACAACTCCCAGCAAGCCCGGGCAGCCATCGGCTCTGGACCAGCGCCGAGCGGAGGTGAGTACTCAGAACTAAAGGGGGTGAGAGGGGGCTGGATGATGTTGAAGGCCGCAGTGGTCTTCAACCTGCGGACCTCCGGAGGTTTCAAAACTACAACTCCCAGCAAGCCCGGACAGCCGATGGCTGCCCGGGCTTGCTGGGAGTTGTAGTTTTGAAACCTCTGGAGGTCCGCAGGTTGAAGACCACTGCGGGTGGGGGAGTTCACTCGAGTATAAGCCGAGGGGGGTGTTTTCAGCACGAAAAATCGTGCTGAAAAACTCGGCTTATACTCGAGTATATACGGTAACAATTAAAGAGTAATAAACAGACCATGATAAATGAAGTTCTATAAAGTATATCTATTACATCATGTCAGATATAAACCAGTGATATATTAGTTATTCAATAATATTAAGATTAGTCACAGAAGTAGGTTAGTTCAGATATCTATTACTTTGTGTAGAGATCATTACATTACATGATAGCTAATGGGTATTTTACATGTATAAAATGGGAGCAAACCCCACCCAGTTCTAACCACAACTATCTCTGGCAACATACGGTACTATATATCTATATATCTATATCTATATATCTCTATATCTCTCTCTCTCTCTATAATTTATAGTATGCTACTAGTTAGGAAGACTTAGATTAAGTTTCCTCATGGTTATTATTTCATGTGGGGGAGCAGAGGGAAATCCCATTAGACTATGCCAATATGCAATATGATCATTGCATTGATCCCCATAAGATGTCTGCCGTTCATCTACAATAGAAGGGGTGTGGCTTATAAACTACTGTTATCTCATATACAGGTTATATACAAGCCAGGTTTGCTCCTCCCCATAAGATAATTCTGTCCACATAAGAAATTAGCTAACTTAATAAAATAAGAAACCTGTGTATCCTACCACCGAGAGTACTTCTGGATGATAGAAAGATGGCTGCCTGGGGTTATTGGGAAGAATGGGCTTATGGGACCTAGCTCTCTCCCTGGTTCTTCATGGCACCGCCCCTTCAGGTAGCCTTTAGGAACTTCTGTGATGAGTATGGGGTCCCTCTTTCTGTGTTCTGCAGTCTTCCTCTAGTCCTCCCCTTCAGTTTCCTTTCACCCATGTTTTAACCTGTTCCCTCCCTCCGATAATACTGAGCAGTGCTGTGTCCTATACATAGCACAGTATTAGCAATCAACTGATTGCAATTAATAGTCCCCTATGGGGACATAAAAAATGTAAAAAAAAAAAAAGGTTAAAAAAAAAAAGTGAAAAATCCCCATCCCCAATAAAAAAGTAAAACGTCCGTTTTTCCCATTATACCCCCAAAAAGAGGGTAAAAAAAATAAAAATTAAACACATATTTGGTATCGCCGCGTGCGTTAAAGTCTGAACTATTAAAATATATCGTTAATCATCCCGTACGGTGAACGGCGTAAATGTAAAAAAATATAAAATTCCAAAATTAATAAAAAAAAATTAATAAAAAAGTAAAACCTAAGCAAAAGTGATACTGATAAAAACTACAGATCATGGCGCAGAAAATGAGCCCTCATATCGCACCAAAAACGGAAAAATTTGAAAGTTATAGGTAGTCAAAATAGGGCAATTTCAAACATACTAATTTTGTTTAAATGGTTTGAGATTTTTTTTTTAACCCCTTAAGGACGCAGCCCTTTTTCACCTTAAGGAACGAGCCCTTTTTCGCAATTATGACCACCGTCACTTTACGAATTAATATGGCGAAAACGCTTTTACCGAATATTCTGATTCTGAGTTTGTTTTTTCGTGACATATTCTACTTTATTTTGGTGGTAAATTTTCTGCGTTAATTGCATCCTTTTTTGGTGAAAAATCCCCAAATTTCATGAAAATTTTGCATTTTTCTAACTTTGAAGCTCTCTACTTGTAAGGAAAATGGATATTCCAAATAAATTTTATTTTTCTTCACAAACACATTATGTCCACTTTATGTTGGCATCATAAAATGGATATACTTTTGCTTTTTGAAAAAAAAATTAGAGGGCTTCAAAGTAGAGCAGCAATTTTCAAAAATGTCATGAAAATTGCTAAATCTGAAGGGACAGATGTTACAGAACTACAACTCCCAGCATGCCTGGGCAGTCGAGGCATGCTGAGAGTTGTAGTTTGGCAACATCTGGAGGGCTACTGTTTGGGCACCACTGTAACAGTGGTCTCCAAACTGTGACCCGCCAGATGTTGCAAAACTACAACTCCCAGCATGACCCGATCAGCCCGGAATTGGAGAAAATCGCATGTCTGAATTGACATGCGATTTTCTCCGATCGCCGACATGGGGGGGGGGGGGGGGGCGTCTCAGGACCCCCCTGGGCGATGTGCCAGGGTGCCTGCTGAATGATTTCAGCAGGCATCCGGCTCCGGTCCCCAACCGGCTAGCGGTGGGGACCGGATTTCCCACGGGCGTCTGGATACGCCCTCGGTCCTGAAGAGGTTAAGCGGTATAATTATAGAAAATAATATAGTCATGGGTATCATTTTAATCGTAATGAACCACAGAATAAAGAAAACATGTCATTTTTACCGGAAAGTGTTCAGCGTGAAAACAAAACCTTCCAAAATGTGCTAAATTGCGGTTTTCTTTTCAATTTTCCCACATAAATAATAATATTTGTTTGGTTGCGCCGTACATTTTATGGTAAAATAAGTGATGTAAATTACAAAGTACAATTGGTGACACAAAAAACAAGCCCTCATATGGGTCTGTGGATGGAAATATAAGAGTTATGATTTTTAGAAGGAGGGGAGGAAAAAACTAAAATGCAAAAATAAAATTTGCCTGGTCCTTAAGGCCAAAATGGGCCTGGTCCTTAAGGGGTTAAACAGTGATTCATTTTTGGGCCTACAATAAGTATGACAATATGTAAATATTTCACAAGGGGACTTGAGGCCTAAAGGCCACGTTCACAAATTGTTCATTTTGGAATGAGCGGTTATTGGTTGCTATGGGCAAAGCCAGGCAGTTTTAGTTTATTCCCCTACTGACTTTTATGGAGAGAGTTTAGGAAGTGGGCGTGTAGCTGTTACCATCAACTATAGTGAAAAGTGGATCCTTTATTAACCATTGGTGATTAAGATGGTAAAATCAATATCCATTTAAGGTACGTTCAAACGTACGCAGATTTGATACGCAGGATTTCCTGCTGCAGATTTCAATGACTGAGCACAGCTTCTAATCTGCAGTTACAGATCCTGCACATCAAATCTGCGCAGGATCCTGTATGTGTGAACGTACACTTAAGATATAAAAATAAAATGCTTTAAACACCATGGGGGAGATTTATCAAATGCTGTCGAGAGGAAAAGTTGCTGAGTTGCCCATAGCAACCAATCAGATCGCTTCTTTCATTTTTATGAGGCCTTTAAAAAATAAAAATAAAAAAAATAAAAACCTTCTGAAAAATGAAAGAAACTACTTTGGGAAGAAATACACTTTTTAAATCCTCAATAACCCCTTTTAAAAAAGTAAAAATTTCCGGTGACAGATTACATTAAAATTTGGTATAATTGTTCAAAATGGAGTCCCCTCCGGCCATTATAAGCCACCTGAACAATATGCTTAGCTGCTGAAGAAAGGTCCTAAGGGGGACCTGAAACACGTCCAGTCATATACCAGCCACATACATCTATAATCCAAGTGCCACAATATCAAGTTCTTGCCAGATACAGAGTTACCCAACATCCACTGCTGTCTGTCAATCTACCCAAGACAGTATGTGCAACCCTCCTTCCTCCTGCCAACTTCGGGAAAACCTCTGCAGTACCCACAGACTGAGCCCACTGCTGCCGCTGCTTACCTGAGACAGCAGAGTCTCCAGCAGCGCTCCCTCTGCCCAAGGAAACGGGACTCGCTCGTGTGACCGAGCGCAACTAACAGAGGGTACCAACTCTGTATACCTGCACATAAACTATACTACTAAAGTTTACCATTGTCGATGCATACCTTTGAGACAGGCTGTGTCTCTAGCAGCGGGCTCTCTGCATAGAGAGCCAGGATCGTGTATAACCTCAAAAGACAATCGATACTATTGTGACAAACTAACTCTGCAAAGTTACATAATTCCGCAATCGCCGTATCTAATATATCTCTCAAGTGAGAGAATACATTGGACGCTCTATTCAATTGGATGTAAAACATTTGTGAATATCGTGACTTGAGAGAGACTATCCCATATTCTACAATCACTACCTCACTGCTTTTATTGATATTTGGACACTTTTTTTTAAAGGATAATTTTTTTATCCTTATTTTTTATTCAGATATTATATATGTATATCTGCTGTTATTGATTTTATTATAATAACCATTTATTAATTGTTATAATTGTGTTCCTGTGAATCCACAAGGGCCCTGTGAGCCACAGAACACAAGTTTATGAATATTTTATAATAAATACATTTATCTAATCAAGATTAATCCAATATTCATGACTGAGCCCCAATTTCTGTAATGTATACTACACTTTAACACCGTGGGTATTGGTGTTTGGGCAGCTTGAGTCTCGGGTTGCCAGGTAAATAGGAGCCTCTCCACCATTTTTCTATATTTTTAGGCATGAAAAAAAAATTATTCACTGAGTTGATTCAGACTACAACCCTGTAATTGAAAATGATCAGAAGATTGAAGTGTGTCACCTTGATAAGTGTTATCCCAAGAGCTTTGGAAGGAACTTTCCCTGAGATTTCCTGGCAGATTTTGTGTATGAACTGGTGAGGAATGACGAACACAAGGAGGTCGGCATCTTTCACTGCATCACTCAGATTGGGAACTGCAACCTACACAACGTAAACAAAAAAAACAAACAAAAAAAATGTATATATTATATAATTTTAACAGTTAGAGAGGTAGAATATATTCTCTAGCTTAGGTTGATGGAGAGCAAAAGTAAGTCCTTTAACAAGGAATTCAGTTTCTAGAGCAGACCACTTTATATTGGAATAACTTACAATCATGGCTGTAAATGTCGGCACCCCTGAAATTTTTCAAGAAAATGAAGTATCTCTCACAGAAAAGGATTGCAGTAACACATGTTTTGCTATACACATGTTTATTCCCTTTGTGTGTATTGGAACTAAACCAAAAAAGGGAGGAAAAAAAATGCAAATTGGACATAATGTCACCAAACTCCACAAATTGGCTGGACAAAATTATTGGCACCCTTAACTTAATATTTGGTTGCACACCCTTTGGAAAAATAACTGAGATCAGTCGCTTCCTATAATAATCAATTAGCTTCTTACACCTCTCAGCCGGAATGTTGGACCACTCTTCCTTTGCAAACTGCTCCAGGTCTCTCTTATTGGAAGGCGCCTTTTCCCAACAACAATTGTAAGATCCCTCCACAAGTGTTCAATGAGATTTAGATCTGGACTCATTGCTGCCACTTCCGAACTCTCCAGCGCTTTGTTGCCATCCATTTCTGGGTGCTTTTTGATGTATGTTTGGAGTCCTGCTGGAAGACCCAAGATCTGAAGCAAACCCAGCTTTCTGACACTGGGCTGTACAATGCGACCCAAATCTGTTGGTAATCCTCAGATGTCATGATGCCTTGCACACATTCAAAGCACCCAGTGCCAGCTGCAGCAAAACAACCCCAAAACATCATTGAACCTCCACCATATTTCACTGTAGGTACTGTGTTCTTTTCTTTGTAGGCCTCGTTCCATTTTCGGTAAACAGTAGAATGATGTGCTTTACCAAAAAGATCTTGGTCTCATCTGTTCACAAGACTTTTTCCCCAGAAGGATTTTGGCTTACTCAAGTTCATTTTGACAAAATGTAATCTTGCTTTTATATGTCTCTGTGTCCGCAGTGGGGTCCTCCTGGGTCTCCTGCCATAGCGTTTCATTCATTTAAATGTCGATGTGTAGGGGTAAATAACCATTAATAATTCATAAATGAGTTAACAAAACTATTATGACTTAAGAATTGCCAAAAATATACAAACAATGCAGATCACCACATCAAATGATATCAAATAGGCATTTCATATATATAAAATGGGAGTACTTGGGGCCTTCTGAGAATTTATACAACATGGCGGACACTTCACGCTATTATTCTATTAAACATAGTGATTTATTTTTGGGCCTACAATAAGTATGACAGATTGATAGTTTGCGCTGACACGGATGCTCCCTGAGCCTGCAGGACCGCTTGAATATCTTTGTAACTTGTTTGGGGCTGCTTATCCACCATCCGGACTATCCTGCATTGACACCTTTCATCAATTTTTCTCTTCTGTCCACGCCCAGGGAGATTAACTACAGTGCCATGGGTTGCAAACTTCTTGATAATGTTGCGCACTGTGGACAAAGGCAAATCTAGGTCTCTGAAGATGGACTTGTAACCTTGAGATTGTTAATATGTTTTCCACAATTTTTGTTCTCAAGTCCTCAGACAGTTCTCTTCTTTTTCTGTTGTCCATGCTTAGTGTGGCACACACAGACACACAATGCAAAGACTAAGTGAACTTCTCTCCTTTTTATTTTCTATCAGGTGTGATTTTTATATTGCCCACACCTGTTACTTGCCCCAGGTGAGTTTAAAGGAGCATCACAATCTTGAAATAATCTTATTTTAAAATTTTTTTGAAAGGGTGCCAATAATTTTGTCCAAAGGAGGTATATATAAAAAAAAAGAAGAGATGCGCTCCTAGTGGAGAATCATAAGGTGGGTTGACGTGTGGGCGTGTCTTTTGCACCTTACCGTGTAGCGTTGTGCTGAGGGCACAACACCTTGATGAGCTTGTAGACTAGCTGGGGTTTGTAGTTGAAAATACGGGCGGCAGCCTGGGCGTCCTTCACCGTGACCTCCAGGTCGTGGTGTAGCTTTAGTATGAGGAGAACCGAAAAGATAGGACTTGCTTAGCCCTTGGTGCCTATTCCCCCAAGTAACGATTCCAGCCGGTAGTAGTCCATAAAACAACTGGCCTTTATTGGTAAAAAAGAAGGGTGCAACACATTGGTTTCGAACCCGGGCCGGGTTCTTCATCAGGCAGTGGTTGTTACAAGAGCACATTCCCGCTCGTTTAAATATACACCTGTGGACCGGCATAGAACTGCTGCCGGGTCACCGGGTCATTGCAATTAACACATTTTGCCAAAAAGTTTTTTTTACACATAAGGAAATTAACAAACATGAAACACTTAAAATATGTAAAACAGAATTATAGATATGGTATAACACCTCTATATTGGTTAAATTAGCACTTATACCCTCGCCACTCCTAGGAGGCGCTGAGGTCTCCCTTGGAAGGTGCCCACTGCTGTTGGGCTGCGGTCAGGCTGCGAATATTAACAAGATGAGGAACTCTCCGCAGGTTGGTGCGCCAGGTTTGTGATATTCATATTAGGTATTGGAACCTTGTAACTTCTAGGAGGCGCTGTGGTCTCATGTACGAGTGCCCACTGTTGGCAGGCTGCGGACCCGTTTGTCGCCGCATGCGCTGTCCCTGCATGTTGGGGGTATTTCTTTGGAGTTACCCCATAGCACAAGCATAGAGTGGAACACGCCGAACCTGGTATGTAGATTAATAGTTCGGTCCAGGCCGCTGGAAACACCTTTACAGGAGAACGTAATGGTTTCTTTGTAGGAGCGGTGTGGACTATCTTGATACAGGTAAGCGGATGGTGAGGTATCCTCTGTTTGGGAGCAAGATAATTGTATCTTGGGTATGTTCCTTGCGGATAAAGGGGGAGGACTGGTCATCCTCGACTATGACTACTACGAGAAGGAAGCAAATAGTATTCTGTATCCGATAGGATCCTATCTGTCCATAAAACAAGATCCCTTCCCACAGGTGGAAAGGAATTTGCACCAACTCATCAAAGAAGGAGCACAGCTCAACATCCTGAATAAGGATGAAGAAAAATATCTGAGAACCATTAATGCCAATAAACCATACTTCTACTTCTTACCAAAAATTCATAAAACAATCAATAACCCCCCTGGCCGCCCCATCATATCAAACACAAACTCCCTTAACAGCAATCTCTCGCATTACATAGACCTGTTCTTACAGAAGTATGTCATTCAACTACCCAGCTATTTGCGTGACTCCACTAATCAAAATACTAATCAAAATACCATGGAAACCGGATTATCATCTTATCTCCTGCGATGTGACATCACTCTACACTAATATCACACATGATCTAGGACTGAAAAGCGCCTACAGTTATCTGGAAAATGATATTGCACTGCCACTTGCACAGAAACAGTTCATCATTAAAGGATTGGAATTCATACTAACCAACAATTTCTTTACCTACAATAAAAAAACATACCAACAGTGCAAAGGGACCGCGATGGGCTAGAAGGTCGCACCGGCTTATGCAAACCTGTTTATGGGCACCTTCGAGTCAAAATACATCACTACTAACCCGGCCTTATCATCCCATATCATTCTATATCGCAGGTATATAGATGATGTGTTTTTCATCTGGAATGGGACAGGAGAAACCACCGGCATACTACTTGACGAACTCAACAACAATAACTGGGGAATCCGGTTCACAATGGAGACAAGCAATAGAGAAATCCACTTCCTGGACCTATGTATTAGCCATACCTTTGAAAACTTCATCACATCAACTTATTTCAAAACGGTTGATGTTAACAGCATCACAAGCAATGGCTTAAAAATGTCCCCTACAGTCAATTCAAACGGGTGAGAAAGAATTGCACAGACAATGGAACCTTTAAAACACAGGCGAAAATCCTGGAAAAAAGATTCAAAGAAAAGAGATACCCTGGTCTAATCATAAAGGAAGCAATGAGAAAAGTACAACACAGAACACAAAAAGAGTGTCTTGTCCCGGACAAAGAAAAGAAAAAAGTTGACACTGCGATACAATTAAACAAACAAAAGACCAACTTTATAACCACATTCTCCACCGCCGCTACTCGGATGAAGCAGATATTGAGAACACACTGGCACATCCTCCAAAGCGACGTATACCTTAAAGGAAAAATTCCCGAGCACCCCCAAATCACGTTCCGCAGAGCCCCCACTCTGAAGAACCTGCTGGCCCCCAGCCAGATACGACAGCACAAACAGACTAAAGGGACCATGACCTTACCTGTAGGAAGCTTCAGATGTGGGTCCACCCGTTGCAAATGTTGCAAGGAGATCAAAAACAATGTAAATGAGATTAAGTCATATTCAACAGATGAAAGATTCCAACTCAAATACAGACTGACATGCCAATCGAATTATGTCATCTACCTACTGGACTGTATGTGCGGTCTGCAGTATATAGGCAGGACGACCCAATCCCTGCACTGTCGGATGAACAAACAGACAAAATATAAAGAAAAAATTTCTTCTCCATGGAGTCTCCAGGCACTGTGCAATTGCACACCCGGAGAGTGCGGATCCCATAAAAATCACTCCCATTGATCACATTCCTGATCACAATTCCAAGCGATTTGAACTCCTAAAAAAAAAATGAGAGGTCTTTTGGATCTTCAAGTTGAGCACAGTGAACCCGAGGGGTCTCAATGAAATAGTCGAGACTATTATATAATCCGTTATCATAATTCCAATAATCCTTTATGTCCATATAATGGCTCAAGCTAGCTAGACAACCAGGGTATAGTAAGTGTCTACTGCCAATAACCTTCAAATAGACCACCCGTCATATGCTTCATACCCGCTGCGACTACAATTTCGGTCCGGTTAGACACGCTGGGAGCGCTATAATTATTAAATAATTTTTAATAATTAATAATTGTTATATCCATATACACACCGGTATGCCCATCCCCTATAACCAAGGAACATACCCAAGATACAATTATCTTGCTCCCAAACAGAGGATACCTCACCATCCGCTTACCTGTATCAAGATAGTCCACACCGCTCCTACAAAGAAACCATTACGTTCTCCTGTAATGGTGTTTCCAGCGGCCTGGACCGAACTATTAATCTACATACCAGGTTCGGCGTGTTCCACTTTATGCTTGTGCTATGGGGTAACTCCAAAGAAATACCCTCAACATGCAGGGACAGCGCATGCGGCGACAAATGGGTCCGCAGCCTGCCAACAGTGGGCACTCGTACATGAGACCACAGCGCCTCCTAGAAGTTACAAGGTTCCAATACCTAATATGAATATCACAAACCTGGCGCACCAACCTGCGGAGAGTTCCTCATCTTGTTAATATTCGCAGCCTGACCGCAGCCCAACAGCAGTGGGCACATTCCAAGGGAGACCTCAGCGCCTCCTAGGAGTGGCGAGGGTATAAGTGCTAATTTAACCAATATAGAGGTGTTATACCATATCTATAATTCTGTTTTACATATTTTAAGTGTTTCATGTTTGTTAATTTCCTTATGTGTAAAAAAAACTTTTTGGCAAAATGTGTTAATTGCAATGACCCGGCAGCAGTTCTATGCCGGTCCACAGGTGTATATTTAAACGAGCGGGAATGTGCTCTTGTAACAACCACTGCCTGATGAAGAACCCAGCCCGGGTTCGAAACCAATGTGTTGCACCCTTCTTTTTTACCAATAAAGGCCAGTTGTTTTATGGACTACTACCGGCTGGAATCGTTACTTGGGGAATAGGCGCCAAGGGCTAAGCAAGTCCTATCTTTTCGGTTCTCCTCACAATAATTTTGTCCAGACCAATTTTTGGAGTTTGGTGTGACATTATGTCCAATAAGCTTTTTTTTCTTCCTTTTTGGTTTAGTTCCAATACACACAAAGGGAATAAACGTGTATAGCAAAACATGTGTTACTGCAATCCTTTTCTGTGAGAAATACTTCATTTTCTTGAAAAATTTCAGGGGTGTCAACATTTACGTCTATGACTGTAGGGGTGCCAACATTTACGACTGACTGTATTTCAAGGGGCTGTATTTGTGATAGAGCTTGTAGATCTAAAATTACTTTTAAAATGGCTGTCCCAGGAGGAAAAACGTATAACCTATTCACAGGATTAATTAATTACGCCAAGTAAAAAAAATAAAAAATAAAAAAATCTCCTTAAAAAGGGCACTGTCCTTTGGAGGAACATTTTTATTCTACAGAGGATATTAATCTGCTCATAATGCCCACTAAACCCTGTCTGTCTCAGCCGGCAGCCATGCAAATTTGACCTACAAGGCCTACTACAGGCTCAGGGCTTGCCTGATAACCATTCTGGAGCCGATGAGACCACCAGGCATGCGTGCCATAACTGTTAAAATACTGTGATCGCTGCCTTTAAAAAAACAGATAAATGATGGACATTGGAGTGATCTCCATTATTACCGGCAGGTATCAGCAGCAGATGTCATCCAGTTTAATCCTTCTGTTTTTTTCCCCCAGCTTAGTTTCATGCTTTTTTTCCCTCAATGATCAGCAAGCTCTAGCTATGTTGTTTCTTTTTACCAGCTATGTTGTTTCTTTTTACCTATTTTGCTGCATTTTTTAATTGCATAAAAACTTTAAAAAATTTCATGTGTGGAACCAAAAAATAAAATATGTTCATGTACACAATGTTATAAAAAAAAAGGAAAAAAAGCTCTATTGTGTACAGCACCAAAATAGTGCTGCCAGACAGATGCAAGAGGCCTTAGATTTCAGAGTCAGACAGAAAAACTTGTGGCATGCTCCATCAGATACCATATGTAGAGAGATATTCTATAAAGCACCAGACAGCATGGTATTCCGCATACTGGACTCCATTTTGTGTACGAGACCATCGGCAATATTTTAATAAATTGCTTGTAAACCAAAATTTAAAAGATGTACAAACCTCTCTTTTCTACTTTGTGTAGCTTCCGTTCTCTGTTTTGACTCAAAGGGGTATTCCGAGCAAAAACATTTTATCCCCTATTTAAAGGATAGGGGATAAGATGTCTGATCGCAGAGGGCCCGCTGCAGGGACCCCCCCGCAATCTCCCTGCAGCACCCGCATTCTATGCGGGAGCTGCATCTCTAGTTTTGGAAACCCACAGGTGCTGAAGGGAGATTGCGGGGGGGGGGGGGGGGTCCCAGCGGCAGGTCCTCCGCGATCAGACATCTTATCCCCTATCCTTTGGATAGGGGATAAAAGTGTTTTTGCCCAGAATACCCCTTTAAAATACTGCTACATAAACAAATGATCTTAATTTATATATAGTACACATTGAGCTGAGAAGATGAAGCAGAATTAGGAACTGTGTACAGTAAGTTCTCACCACATTCTCCGGTAGCTTATGACCAGGGAGATATTTCACGTTCTCATGATCCGTGTTGATGATGTCAGTCAGCTTCCTTCCATTAATATTCTCTTCAAACACCCACATGTTGACTGTCGGGGAAAATTTTTCAATTTTTTTCACATTGTTTCCTATAATTTTTGCAACGGCAGAGCCCCTTAATAAAACAGAACAAAAAAGTATTGTCATCATAAAGAAGACATTAGAAAACACACCACCATTTCTGTATTTTGCAAAAAGAAGAATATGTTGTGTGAACAAAGCCTGAGGCAATGTTTTCACAAATTAGTAGTAGTTTGGGCTGTGTTCTAGGCTGTTTTACAGTAAAAAAAATAAATTAATAAAAAAAAAAAAGAGAGAGCAAATGGCTTTTGATATACGGTATTTCTTTTGCCATTTGTTGGGGATCTAAAAAAAACGCCTAAGGCTTTTCCACTACAATTTTGTTAGCAAAAGCCATAAGACCCAAGACTGACCGGACACTACTTCCAAGTTCTCTCTCCACTACTTAAGAGTATTCCTACAGTTTGATCATTCCAATCCATCATCACAGTGATTGAGAGGCATTTGCAGTTACATTAGGGAAGATTTAGAAAAACCTGTGCAGATAAAAAGCTGCTGACAGTTGCCCATAGCAACCAGTTTTTTCCCCCTCTTATTCAAAAATTATAGAAGCAATCTGATTGGTTGCTATGGGCAACTGGTTCACTTTTCATCTGCAGAGGTTTTGATAGATCTCCCCCATTGTCTGTAAGCACAAAAGGTCGGGTCACACCAGAGTTGTTTTTACTGTTTGCAGTCAATGGACTTGCTGCACTTGAATAGAATCTGACCCCACTGACACATGCTACTGGACAAAACAGAGCATAATGCTATGCTATTTTGTCCAGCATTTTTGACAGAACATGCCATATAAAGCAGAGGGGAGCCAGTAATAATTTTAGGCACACTGTTTGGTCACAACTTTTGAAAGCAATATATATGCAATCCCGATGCTGGGAGACGAATGGATGAGGGTTCCCAGAGGCTCTGAGCACCCTCATCCATTCGTCTCCCAGCATAGGGATAATCCGGAACACAGACTACCACTAGACCGGTGAGTGCACGTGAATTCTCTTCAGTTATTGCATAAGAAATACTATTACTTTGTGTCACTTAGCACCACGACAGGGAAGAGTTAAATAAGCAGTGCCCTCCAAATATATATATATATATATATATATATATATACACACACACACACACACACACACACACACACACACACAGCAAGATTTTAAGGCCAAGTTCACGTTTACCCATTGCAGCCATAATTTAGCTGTTGAATTACCACTGCAAGTCCCAGACTGACTGCAATTCTGATGACCCATGAGCGGGCCAGGACTTGCAAAGGTAATACAGCCGCTATATTCTAGCCAAAAGAAGTAATGTAATCCCAAACAGGGTTGTTTTTGTTTTTTTAAAGAAATGTCCTTGTGAAGAAGGACTCACGAGGCTAGGTTCACATCTGCGTGGGAGATCAGTTGAAGAGTCCATCTGGTGTCTGTAAACAAACAGATTTCTAGTGAAAAGTAAAAGGTGGCTTCAGCAAAAGTGGCATGGTTTACACATGCCAAAAATGTAGCTATTCTTATCTTAAAAGGGGTATTCCAGTTATGAAATACATATCCCCCTATGTACAGCATAGGGGATAAGTGTCTGATCGTGTGGGTCTGACTGCTGCGATCTCCAGAATGGGCCAGCTCTCCCTGCTGAGTGCTCTGGTCCCACCTCTCAAGACAAACTGGTCTTTGCAGTGACCAGTGGCTGCAGTGGTGTGCCGCCTCAGCTGGCGATTGGTTGAGCAGGCCCTCACTGCCGGGACCTGTTGGCCTCAGGAGGTGGGGGACTGGAGCAGGGAGAGCCAGGCTAAGTTCTGTAGATTGCAGGGGTCCAAGTGGTCAGACTCCCTATGAACAGACACGAATCCCCCTAACCTGTAGTTGGTGTGGATAAGTTTTTCAAAACTGGAATTCCCATTTAACCCCTTAAAGACCAAGGACGTACTGGTACGTCCTTGGTCCTGCTCCCGCAATATAACGCGGGGTTATACGGTAACCCCGCATCATATCACGGCGGGCCCGGCATCATAGTGAAGCCGGGACCCACCGCTAATAGCGCGCAGCGCCGATCGCGGCGCCGCGCGCTATTAACCCTTTAGCTGCGCGCTCAGAGCTGAGCCGCGCGGCTAAAAGCGAAAGTGAAAGCTGCCGGTTAACTCAGTGGGCTGTTCGGGATAGCCACGGCGAAAACGCGGCATCCCGAACAGCTTACAGGACAGCGGGAGGGCCTGCCTCCTCGCTGTCCGATCGCCGAATGACTGCTCAGTGCCTGAGATCCAGGCATGAGCAGTCATGCGGCAGAATCATCGATCACTGGTTTCCTATGAGAAACCAGTGATCAATGATGAAGATCAGTGTGTGCAGTGTTATAGGTCCCTATGGGACCTATAACACTGCAAAAAAAAAAAAAAGTGAAAAAAAAAAAAAAAGTGAATGAATATCATTTAACCCCTCCCTTATTAAAAGTTTGAATCACCCCTCTTTTCCCATAAAAAACCACAGTGTAAATAAAAACAAACATATATGGTATCACCGCGTGCGGAAATGTCCGAATTATAAAAATATATCATTAATTAAACTGCTCGGTCAATGGCGTGCGCGCAAAAAAATTCCAAAGTCCAAAATAGTGCATTTTTGGTCACTTTTTACATAATTTAAAAATGAATAAAAAGCGATCAATAAGTCCTATCAATGCAAAAATGGTACCGTTAAAAACTTCAGATCATGGCGCAAAAAATGAGCCCTCATACCGCCCCATACACAGAAAAATAAAAAAAAGTTATAGGGGTCAGAAGGTGACAATTTTAAACGTATTAATTTTCCCACATGTAGTTATGATTTTTTCCAGAAGTACGACAAAATCAAACCTATATAAGTAGGGTATCATTTTAATCGTATGGACCTACAGAATAAAGATAAGGTGTCATTTTTACCGAAAAATGTACTACTTAGAAAAGGAAGCCCCCAAAAGTTACAAAACGGTGTGTTTTTTTTTCAATTTTGTCGCACAATGATTTTTTTTTCCGTTTCACCTTAGATTTTTGGGCAAAATGACTAATGTCACTGCAAAGTAAAATTGGTGGCGCAAAAAATAAGCAATCATATGGATTTTTAGGTGCAAAATTGAAAGAGTTATGATTTTTTAAAGGCAAGGAGCAAAAAACGAAAATGCAAAAATGGAAAAAAAAAACGGTCCTTAAGGGGTTAAGAGTAAGCCAATTTAAATATGGTCTTAAACAAAATCAGGCAGTCCTAAAAAGGAATCAGACTTTCAAACAGCCACTGAACCTGTTAAAAATCTGTCTAATCTAAGTTATGACTGTCTAAGAACTAGAAGTTTTTGTTCAGTTTATTTATTTATTTTTTTATCTTCCCTATTGTCACAGAAACACAACTGCTTCCTGAGACAGCGTTAAAACGCTTCTATGTAAATCTGAACATGGCACTCCCTAAAAACCATGTACAGTGTTGGCATGCCCGGGACACAAACACTTCGAGAGTGACATTTAATGAGAGTTTGTGGAACAGATATAACTAGTGTGTGCTTAATACTTTAAGCCATGTCTTGTTATAGAGCCTAATAAAGCTTGACAAGTACTCCAGAAGGTAGAGATTAAGAGCCACTTTCTTCATGACTGAGGTAATAGCAATAGGAGCAAACGTTGCCTGAAGGCTTTGCTGATACAGCATTATTCTAGAACACAAGAGAAGTATTCCCGCATATTTCTGGCTTGCCAAACAGATACACAAATGATGCAGTGCCCTACTGTGAACCAAGTGGAATATTTATTGTACACCAACCTGCAGGTGGGCCCCTAGTATGTTGTCAAAGGATATTGGATAACATGTCTGATAGTGGGGGTCCCGACGCTGCCATTCGCTTCGAGCGTCAGGTGCAGCGCCGGAGGCTTGTGACATCAGAGTCACGCCCTGCCCCGCTCGTGACTTGACAGCCATCATACCTCCTCCCATAGACTTGCATTTTGCATTAAGGGGGCATGGCCATGACATCACGAGCAAGGCGTGGCTGTGATGTCACGAGCCTCCGCATCGCCAGTCATCCGGCATGGATAAAAGTCTGCCCCGTGCACCGGATGTCTGGGGTGCCGAAGCCGAGATGGCGGGAGTCCCACTGGGGCTAAGATGTCTAGGGGCGGAGTACCTCTTTAAAGCGTTGGTTAGTTAAAGGGGTACTCCGCTGCTCAGTGTTTTGAGCAAACTGTTCCGAACACTGGAGCCGGCAGCGGGAGCTTGTGACATCATAGCCCAGCCCCATCATGTCGTCACACCCCACCCCCTCAATTCAAGTCTATGGGAGGGGGCATGACAACAGTCATGCCCCTTCCCATTGACTTGCATTGAGGGGGGCGGGCGTGACTTCATGAGGGGGCAGGGCTAGGATGTCACGAGCTCCTGCCGGCGGCTCCAGCGTTCGGAACTGTTTGCTCCAAACGCTGAGCAGCGGAGTACCCCTTTAACCCCTTAAGGACTCAGGGTTTTTCAGTTTTTGCACTTTCGTTTTTTCCTCCTTACCTTTTAAACATCATAACCCTTTCAATTTTCCACCTAAAAATCCATATTATGGCTTATTTTTTGCGTCGCCAATTCTACTTTGCAGTGACATTAGTCATTTTACCCAAAAACGCACGGCGAAACGGAAAAAAAAAATCATTGTGCGACAAAATCGAAGAAAAAACGCCATTTTGTAACTTTTGGGGGCTTCCGTTTCTACGCAGTGCATATTTCGGTAAAAATGACACCTTATCATTATTCTGTAGGTCCATACGGTTAAAATGATACCCTACTTATATAGGTTTGATTTTGTCGGACTTCTGGAAAAAATCATAACTACATGCAGGAAAATTTATACCTTTAAAAATGTCATCTTCTGACCCCTAACTTTTTTATTTTTCTACGTACAGGGCGGTATGAGGGCTCATTTTTTGCGCCATGATCTGATGATGATGATGATGATTTTTGTTTTGATCGGACTTTTTGATCACTTTTTAATGGTATAAAAAGTGACCAAAAATGCGCTTTTTTTGACGTTGGAATTTTTTTGCGCGTACGCCATTGACCGTGCGGTTTAATTAATGATATATTTTTATAGTTCGGACATTTACGCATGCGGCGATACCACATATGTTTATTTTTATTTATTTTTTTTACACTGTTTTATTTTTTTATGGGAAAAGGGGGGTGATTCAAACTTTTATTAGGGAAGGGGTTAAATTACCTTTATTAACACTTTTTTTTGCAGTGTTATTGGTCCCATAGGGACCTATAACACTGCACACACTGATCTCTCATCCTGATCACAGGCATGTATTAACACGCCTGTGATCAGTGTTATCGGCGTTTGACTGCTCCTGCTTGGATCTCAGGCACGGAGCAGTCATTCGCCGATCGGACACCGAGGAGGCAGGTAAGGGCCCTCCCGGTGTTCTGCAAGCGGTTCGGGATGCCGTGATTTCACTGCGGCGGTCCCGAACAGCCCGACTGAGCAGCCGTGTCACTTTCACTTTAGAAGCGGCGGTCAGCTTTGACCGCCACTTCTAAAGGGTTAATACCGCACATCGCCGCGATCGGCGATGTGCGGTATTAGCCGCTTCATATCGCGGGAGCCGGCGCAGGACGTAAATATACGTCCTGCGTCATTAAAGGGTTAAATAATCTGCAGCGAAACAAAAAAAAAAACTTGGGGTGAAATTCACAAAGAAAAACAAACCTGCCATTTTGTTCCGTTTCTAAGCAGTGCACTTTTCAGTAAAAATGACACCTGATCTTTATTTTGTAGGTCTATACAGTTACAAGGATACCCAATTTATGCAGGTTTTACTTTACTATTCAAAAAAATATTTATAAATGTAAATAATTATAACTACATGCGCCAAAATCAGTATGTTTAAAATTGATCTTCTGACCCCTATAACTCATTTTTCCACACATAAGGATGTATGATTTTTTGAAAAGAGATCTGTAGTTTTTATTGGTACCGTTCTTGTTTTGATGGGACCTTTTGATCGCTTTTTATAAATTTTTTAATGGTTTATGAAGTGACAAAAATTGCACAATTTTGGACCTTGGTACTTTTTTCGTGTACGCCATCGACAGTGCGGTTTAGCTAACCTTATATTTTAATACTTCGGCAGTTTTTATTACATCATTTTAAAATTGGGAAGGGGGGGAATTCAAACTTTTATTAGGAAGGGGTTAATTCAGTTTTTTTTTTGGGGGGGGGGGGGTATACAAGCAATGCTACACCATAGCAAAGCATTATTGATCAGTGTTATCGGTGCTCTGCTGCTCCAGCCTGCAGAGCCTGGCTGGGGCTTCAGAGGACCAATCGGACAACAAGGAGGCTGGTAAGGGCCCTCCTCCTGTCCTCTCAACTGATCGGGACATCGCGATTTTACTGCGATGGTCCCCGTCATGATCACTGTGTCTAAATGTGTAATGATGTGTAACGGCCCAATCTGTGGTGAATGGCATTTACCCTGGGTCCTGGCTGCTGATAGCAGTCGGGACTCACCGGGTTTGAAGCATACTCAGCTCCTTAGCACACTTAAAACCCAGTAATGGGACCAGAGTGTACAGGTACAAGGGCGTACCCATATGCCCTGTGTCCTGAACAGGTTAAGTCTTTCCATTATCATTTTCTGCCATTAAGGTTATGTTCACACGGCAAAGCTTGCTGAATTGAATTGCGAAATTCCACGGTCATTTCTGTGTTCTCAGAACACAGAATTCAGACATAATTCAAGCCCCATTGACTTCAATGGGATTCTGCTGAATTCCATAAAATATAAGACTGATCTTATATATTTGCCCAATTTTATGGTGGAATGTCGGCCATGGAAATTCCGCTGCCTGAATGGGACTGTGGAATCCCATTAAAATCAATAGGCAGTAAATAGAGGCAGAATTTCCAACAGAATTCTGCACAGAAATTCTGCCGTGTGAACACAGCCTTAGAATCCAAACGGAAGTAAAAAAAATATATATATATATATATATATATATATATATATATATATATATATATATATATATATATATATATATATCTTCTAGAGTATGCCAGGAAGACAAAAAAAAGTCAAAGTTTAAGCCTTCTTTTGCTTGAAAATCTGAATATTTTTCAAACTCAAAAAGTGAGAGCAAAAAGAACACTTAGTGGGAATAGGTCCTAAGTTTGCGTGTCTAAGTTTACAGTCATTGTAGTGTAATCAGAGAACGAAGCTCTATACTCTGATGCAAACCCAGCATTAAAGGTACAGTGATCCCTCAACATACAATGGCCTCAACATACAATGGTCTTTTCTGGATCATTGTAACTTTTAACCAGACTCAACATACAATGCTATGGAATCTGTGAAACGTGTCAATGGCTGGAAGAACCGACTAATCAGAATGGACATTCACTGGTAAAACACCTGTATTCCTAAAGTGTATGCACTGACTGATGTCTGGTAGCACCTCCTACAGTACAGGGAGGTATTAAATGTTCTGTACTCTTTACCTGTATCAGGGTTAGCTGCTCCTTTGGACATCAGGTGAGGGCGACTCCATTTTTTATCCCGACTGCTGGGGCCCCCTGCGATCTCTCTGTATGGGGGATAAGTTGTTCACCACTGGACTACTCCTTTAAGGACATTGCGTGTTCTGTACAGGACCCTGAAGAAGCTTCTGTCCTCTACATAGACCAGTGTTTCCCAAAGAGGGTGCCTCCAGCAGTTGCAAAACTACAACTCCCAGCATGGCCGCACAGCCTTCGGCTGTCCGGGCATGCTGGGTGTTGTAGTTTTGGAACAGCTGGAGGCACCCTGGTTGGGAAACACTGAAATAGACAGTGATTTACAGCTCCCAGCAGATCCTTATTACTTTTATATGTAAGGACCTGCTTTATCTGTATTAGTTATCTACTTATTTTTCTTTAATCCTCATTTTTTCCTATTTTTGGATGACATTTTGGGGCTTCAGAACCAACTACCAGGTTTCCATAGAGTTATGGTCTCAACATACAATGGTCGTCCTGGAACCAATTAATATTGTAACTTGAGGGACCACTGTATACTGATAAGGCTGGGTTCACACTGCATTTTGTGTTTAATTTCACGGTTTTCCTTTTTATTGTCTCCCCCCCCACCCCCCAAACCAATCAGGGCACCTGCTGCGGGTGTCACTCCCATAACCCGCTCCGCCACTCTTCCGGAGGACGTGAGCGGGTGCGGGACGTGGACCCCGGCAGCTGGGGACCCGATCCCCGGCGTCCCTGTTGGGATCGGGGCCCCAGGAGTGACGGCGGCGAGGGACTGATCTGTGTCCCGGAGCAGCAGTAGGAGGTGAGTGACTGGGAGCTGTAGATATGCAACAGCAGGAGGCAGACCACCACAACTCCCAGCATTCCCTTATGGGCATGCTGGGACTTATAGCTTAGCAACAGCTGGAGGCACATTTTTTCTATGGAAAAGTGTACCTTCAGCTGTTGTATAACTACAACTCCCAGCTTGCACAAACAGCTAAAGTGCATGCTGGGAGTTGTAGTGGTGCATCTGCTGGTTGCATAACTACAACTCCCAGCATTCCCGTTGGCTGTCGGTGACTGCTGAGAGTTGTAGTTTTGCAACAGCTGAAGGCACACTGGTTGTGAAACTTTTTCCTATTTTTGGATGACATTTCGGGGCTTCAGAACCAATTACCAGGTTTCCATAGAGTTATGGTCTCAACATACAATGGTCGTCCTGGAACCAATTAATATTGTAACTTGAGGGACCACTGTATACTGATAAGGCTGGGTTCACACTGCATTTTGTGTTTAATTTCACGGTTTTCCTTTTTATTGTCTCCCCCCCAAAACCCTTTTTCTTTTACAGAAGTGTTGTAGCCTGCACTATGGTTTCCAACAAATAAAAACATTATATATATATATATATATATATATATATATATATATATATATATATATATATATATATATATATATATATATATATATATATTATTTAAAAAAATATTGGGAAAGGTATTCCATTGTATGTCATACACCAGAATACATTTTAAGCATCCATTTACCATATATATTTTTTATCCCCCTCAAGAGTATAAAAAGATATACATTAAAAGCTATACAAGTGCAGTGTGAACACAGCCAAGAGCTGAATATAAGAGAGAGTGTGTGTGTGTGTGTGTGTGTCTGTGTCTGTGTCTGTGTCTGTGTCTGTGTGTGTGTGTGTGTGTGTGTGTGTGTGTGTGTGTGTCCCCAGCCATGAGCACCATGGTGACAGTCTGGAGAAGGGAAGGCACATGGACTCCGCATGGGGGCAGGGAGGGGTTGGCATCAGGCTGAACATAAAGCTATGAAGTACAACCTGTAGCCTACAGCTGAATTGTGTCGTATGTGGCAGCTACATGTATACACCAGGCAGTGTAGTCCTATTCCAGTGGCGATCATAAGACAGGGTCCCTGCTCTCCTCTATGGGGTCTGCTAGCGTTGTTGGTGCACACACCACCTGTTATACTGGTCTCTGTGCAGCAGCAGTAAAGTGCGGATAACTACTTGTATGAGATACATGCAGCAGTGCGAACAGCTCCCATAGGGACAGATAAGCACATTACAGTCCCCGCACTCACCAGTTCCCGGAGCCCACGATGCACACTCTGAGCGGGGCGGCCATGGCTGTTTGTTGCGGCTCCTGAGGTGACTGCTCCTTGTTGTTGTCCCCGGACACACTAGTATTTTGAAGAGTAACAAGGTGGAGGCCAACTGTTATGTCCCAGTTCGGCGACCGTAGCCTCACAGCATTCTGGGGGTTGTGGTCTTTCCTCACCCAGGAAATTCTAATAAAGTACCGCCCCCAGCTCCCTCCCTTGTGGTTATCCCCTCCCATCCTCACCACATGTAGGAGAGCAGGCTGCAGCTATGTAACCACACTGCTAACATAGCTACAATCTACAGTGCACTGAAGAAAACTTCATCAGCTGCTTAGGAACATTGGGGGACATTTATCATTGTGGCTTTGGTAAGAGAGTTCTGTAGGCATCTTTTTCTTGCTTTTGGTTTTGCTTATGTGTAACACATTTATTATACTATCACAGGGGGTTGATAAATTTTGCTCACATAAGCAAAAACCAATAAATCACTTTTGAATACCATTTTTTTTAGCACACATAAGCAGAAACCAATAAATGACTTCAGAACAGCACTTTGTCACCCTACCTCAAGTCGCAGCTGTAAAAAAAAAATGATATATATATATAAATAAATGTGTGTGTGTTTATTACATTTTTTTACAACTTTTTTCCCCCTGAATGTACTAACCCATTTTTTTTCTCAATTCAGATCCAAGGATCCTGTGGACTTCTTCAGATTCGGTGGACTACGATGAACCATGTTTTTTTTTGTTTAATATTATTAAAATGTTTAACGAGGGCTTGTGGGGGAGTGTTTTTTTTTTTTTAAATAAAAGTTTTTTTAAATGTTTAGTGTTTTTTTTTTTTTTTTTACCTCTTCAGGACGCAGGGCGTATGGATACGCCCTGCATTCCGAGTCCTTAAGGACGCAGGGCGTATCTATACACCCGTGGGCATTCCAGTCCCCACCGCTAGCCAGTTGGGGACCGGAGCCGGATGCCTGCTGAAATCGTTCAGCAGGCATCCCGGCATATTGCCAGGGGGGTCATTATGCCCCCCCCCCCCCCATGTCGGCGATGGCCGCAGATCGCTAGACAATTCAGTCCAGCGATCTGCGGCGATTCCGGGTCAATCGGGTCTCCGGTGACCCGGAATTACTGGCTGATCGAGACGGCCCCGAACAGCCATAGCCAGCAGGGGTCAGGTGGCACTGGTGCCACCTCTCGATCACCCTGATTCGTCGGCCGGTTTACCGGCCGACCAATCAGGGCACCTGCTGCTGGTGTCACTCCCGCAACCCGCTCCGCCCCTCTTCCGGAGGACGTGAGCGGGTGCGGAACGTGGACCCTGGCAGCTGGGGACCCCGATCCCCGGCGTCCCTGTTGGGATCGGGGCCCCAGGAGCGACGGCGGTGAGGGACTGATCTGTGTCCCGGAGCAGCAGTAGGAGGTGAGTGACTGGGAGCTGTAGATATGCAACAGCAGGAGGCAGACCACCACAACTCCCAGCATTCCCTTATGGTTATGCTTGGACATAGTTTTGCAACAGCTGGAGGCACATTTTTTCTATGGAAAAGTGTACCTTCAGCTGTTGTATAACTACAACTCCCAGCTTGCACAAACAGCTAAAGTGCATGCTGGGAGTTGTAGTGGTGCATCTGCTGGTTGCATAACTACAACTCCCAGCATTCCCGTTGGCTGTCGGTGACTGCTGAGAGTTGTAGTTTTGCAACAGCTGAAGGCACACTGGTTGTGAAACTCAGAGTTTTTTTTACCTAACTCTATTTCACGACCGGTGTGCCTCCAGCTGTTGCAAACTACAACTCCCAGCATGCACCGTATATGCTGGGAGTTGTAGTTTTGCAACAGCTGAAAGAACACTGGTTGTGAAACACAGTTAGGTCACAAGCTCAGCGCATGCTGGGACTTGTAGTTTTGCAACAGCTGGATGTTCCCCCCCCCCCCCCCCCCTCGCCAATGTGAACGTACAGGGTACACTCACATGGGCGGAGGTTTACAGTAAGTATCCGGCTGCAAGTTTGAGCTTTGGCAAATTTTCTGCCGCAGCTCAAACTGCCAGCGAGAAACTACTGTGAACCGCCGCCCGTGCGACTGTACCCTAAAAACACTACACTACACTAACATAAAATAAAAAGTAAAAAACACTACATATACACATACCCCTACACAGCCCCCCTCCCCAATAAAAATGAAAAACGTCTGGTACACCACTGTTTCCAAAACGGAGCCTCCAGCTGTTGCAAAACAACTACTCCCAGTATTACCAGACAGCCACTAACTGTCCAGGCATGCTGGGAGTTTTACAACAGCTGGAGGCACCCTGTTTGGGAAGCACTGGCGTAGAATACCCCTATGTCCACCCCTATGCAAGTCCCTAATTTAGGCCTCAAATGGGCATGGCGCTCTCACTTTGGAGCCCTGTCGTATTTCAAGGCAACAGTTTATGGTCACATATGGGGTATCGCCGTACTCGGGAGAAATTGTGTTACAAATTTTGGGGGGTATTTTCTGCTTTTACCCTTTTTAAAAATGTTACATTTTTGGGAAAACAAGCATTTTAGGTAAAAAAATATATATTTTTTTTACATATGCAAAAGTCGTGAAACCCCTGTGGGGTATTAAGGTTCACTTAACCCCTTGTTACGTTCTCCGAGGGGTCTAGTTTCCAAAATGGTATGCCATGTGGGTTTTTTTTTTGCTGTCCTGTCACCATAGGGGCTTTCTAAATGCGGCATGCCCCCAGAGCAAAATTTGCTTCCAAAAAGCCAAATGTGACTACTCCTCTTCTGAGACCTGTAGTGCGCCAGCAGAGCACTTTTCACCCCCATATGGGGTGTTTTCTGAATCGGAAGAAATTGGGCTTCCAATTTTGGTGGGTATTTTCTGCTTACCCTTTTTAAAAATGTAAAATTTTTGGGAAAACAAGCATTTTAGGTAAAAATTATTATTTTTTTTTTACATTTGTAAAAGTCATGAAACACCTGTGGGGTATTAAGGCTCACTTTATCCCTTGTTACGTTCCCCGAGGGGTCTAGTTTCCAAAATGGTATGCCAAGTGTTTTTTTTTTTTTTTTTTTGCTGTTTTGACACCCTAGGGGCTTCCTAAAGGTGACATGCCCCCCAAGAACCATTTCAGAAAAATGTTCTCTCCAAAATCCCCTTGTCGCTCCTTCCCTTCTGAGCCCTCTACTGCACCCGCCGAACACTTTACATAGACATATGAGGTGTGTCCTTACTCGAAAGAAATTGGGCTACAAAAGCAAGTAAAAATTTTCTCCTTTTACCACTTGCAAAAATTCAAAAATTGGGTCTACAAGAACATGCGAGTGTAAAAAATGAAGATTGTGAATTTTCTCCTTCACTTTGCTGCTATTCCTGTGAAACACCTAAAGGGTTAAAACCCTGGTAACGTCAGGCTGTAGCTGCTTGGTTGGTATCTGACTGATACTGAATATACAAGGAACCCTTTTTTTACTATTATTTTTGGGGAAGAAAACGCATAGGGTTCCCTGTATTTCCTTTTTTCCATTTATCTCCAGGCCTGTTGGTACCGACTCTTCCCGGCACCCCTGTGGCATTTGTTACCAGGGTAATAATTGGGGGTTAGCGCTAGCTGTTTTTAGGGCTAACGCTAAACCCGGCTTAGTAATGGATTCCATCTATAAGACAGCTTCCACTACTAAGCCTGTAAAGCAAATAAAAAAAACACTTTTTAAAAACTTTTATTCCATAAAACACTCCCCCACAAGCCCTCGTTAGCCATTTTATTAATGTTTAAAAAAAACACTGGTCATCGACGTAGTCCACCAAATCCGAAGAAGTCCCTACGCGGATCTGAAATGAGAAGAAAAGAACACGGAAATTGATTTGTACATTTATGGCCCCCTTCCTTTGGTAAAACCTCCCTAAACCAGCGTTTCCAAACAAGAGGCCTCTAGCTATTTCTAAATTACAACCCCCATGATTTGTAATTTAGCAACAGCAACAGCAATTTACCAACATGATGGGAGTTGTAGTTTAGCAACAGCTGGAGGTGCCCTATAGCTAAACTAGTACTCCTGTGATGGGACTTGTAGTTAAGCAACAGCTGGAGGCACCTTATCTCTCCTCTGCCGCTTATCTTATTATTGCCCACCCCCTAGTTCATTCCCCCCCAGCTCATATCTCCTCCCCCCCCCACCCCCAAACTCATATCCCCCTCCAGCTCATCTCCCCCCCTCTAGCTCGTCTCCCCCCTCCAGCTCGTCTCCCCCCTGCCCAGTAATCTCCCGCAAACCCCTCGCTTATCTTTCCTCCGCCGCTTATCTCTCCTCTGCCACTTATCTTTCCTCTGCAGCTTATCTTTTCCTCCGCCCCTTATGTTTCCTCTGCCGCTAATCTTTCCTTTGCCGCTTATCTTTTCCTCCGCCAATTATGTTTCCTCCATTGTTTATCTTCCCTTTGCCACTTATCTTTTCCTCTGCCGTTTATCTTTTCCTCTGCCGCTTATCTTTCCTCTCCCGCTTATCTCTCCTCTGCCGCTTATCTCTCCTCTGCCGCTTATCTCTCCTCTGCCGCTTATCTCTCCTCTGCCTCTTATCTCTCCTCTGCCGCTTATCTCTCCTTCGCCGCTTATCTCTCCTCCGCCGCTTATCTCTCCTCTGCCGCTTATCTTTCCTCTGCCGCTTATCTTTTCCTCCGCCGCTTGTTTCCTCTGCTGCTCATCTTTTCCTCTGTCGCTTATCTTTCTTCTGCCGCTGGTCAGCTTCATCTTGCCGCCTGTACATCTTCCACCCTGCCGCTTGCTGTTACAGGACTATAACTCCAAGCATGTCCTTTCAGTGAGGACATGCTGGGAGTTGTAGTTGCAGCGGTGAGCGGTGGTAGATGCAGGCCGGCCGGCTCTCTGGAATATGAAGCTACAGTGTAATCTCATATTTGCCAGTCTGGGCTGTGATTGGCTGGTCGTGCTCAGTCAATCACAGCCCAGCAAATATGAGATTACACTGTAGTTTCATAATCTGGGGGGCCTGCATCTACCACCGGCCCGCTCACCCGCTGCAACTATAACTCCCAGCATGTCCTCACTGAAAGGACATGCTGGGAGTTATAGTCCTTGTCAGGCCCAAGGCCTGATTATGGAAACATACATGTGTTTTATAATTGTATCTATGTATTATCCAAGACATGGGTGAGGGGTCATTCAGACGGTGTATCCTTTTTGTGTATTGCATTTTATTGGTGGTCTGGCTGTTTGTTTGTATCTCCTTTGAAATCTGAGGCCCTTTGAAGCAGCAGGATGTAAGGGCACTCTGGTCCCATCATATAATCAAACAGATAAGGGGTCAGGAAGAGAGATGCCACACCTAGTGGGATCAGAGGAGAGGGGGGGGATGGAGTTTCCCTCCAAAGAAGCAGAGATAAGATTTAAAATGCTGGAATCAACTGTTGTTGAAGGCTGTGCCCAAAAGCTGACGAGCTGGACTCTTACTCACAAGGACGGCTATATCATCATGCTGTAAGAACTTCATCTTTTGTTTTCTGAACTTGCCTTGCGAAACTCTTTTATATATTTTTATACCTGTATGTCATTTGTGTCTGTATTTTTATATATATATATATATATATATATATATATATATATATATATATAGCACTGTGATACCTTTTATCAGATTAAATGTTTAATTAATCAGCTCTGGTCAATTGATCTCTAAATATATGAGCTCACCTTTCTGAAGGCAGCTCTGGTGGAAACACATTTATCTAAGGGTTAATTTGGTGACTTGCTGGGACTGGTAGTGGATACCCAGAGGTCTGGTGGCCTTAACCCTTGCACCATCACGCTCTCTCTAATGTCTTGGCTGGACCGATAGGGTGTGATCGTGACAGTCCTGTAACAGGAAGCGGTGGGTGGGAGATGTACAGGCGGCAAGATGAAGATGACCAGCGGCGGAAGAAAGTTAAGCGACGGGTTGCGGGAGATTTCCGAGCTGGGGGGACCGGCAGCGGGGGAAAGATAAGGGGGGGGGGGTTGATGACAAGGCAAGGGAGAGATGAATGAGCGGGGGTGAGGGGAGAGATGACCAGGGGGAGATGGGGGGGGGTAGTTGTCGGGAGATTACCGTGAGGTAGGGGGTAAACGGAGCCTGGGCGGCTGCGCAGTGATGTCAGCCCGGGCTTCTTTGTACAGATATGAATTCATATTTCCATGGTCTCGGCTCCCAGTGGGAAATATGAAGTTCCGCTCTCCAAAGCAAGTTTTGTAAGCAAGCTCCAGACTTGCTTACATTTACGCTGCTTTGGAGGCAGTTGCGACTTTTTGTGGGACTTTTGCACTTGATAAATCCCTGACTACTGCAACGTGAAAACTGAAATTTGCGTTGGTACGCTCTTTTGTTCATTTTTGCTTACAGCCAAAAGTCGCACAAAAATTGCGACTTTTTGTGTAAGTTTTGTAAGCAGAAAAACTGCTTTAAATCCCTTGATAAATCTCGCCCATTTTTCTTCAGGGAACAGTTTTCTTTAGTACACTGGAGCATGACGGAAGAAGTAAAACCATCAGAAAATGGTAAAACACAAACCTTCCCTATAAAGCAATGTGGTCTCCAGCTGTTGCAACACTACAACTCCCAGCATGCCTTGACCACATTTTGCTATCTGGGCATGCTGGGAGTTGCAGTGTTCCCCCCAGCAGTTCCAAGACTACAACTCACAGCATGTCTTGACAGCTATTTGCTATTTATGTATATCATTACATAAGTCTGTACAATAAAACTATTACTTTTTTTTTGTTGTTGTTGGTTTTCAGCCTCCACAAGAAAGAGAAAATGAAGAGGGAGAGAGTCGTGCAAAACACAGTGGAGGAGATCTATGAAAACCTGTCCAGAGGAAAAGCTGCTGAGTTGCCCATAGTAACCAATCAGATCGCTTCTTTCATTTTTCAGAGGACTTTTCAAAAATGAAAGAAGGGATCTGATTGGTTGCTATGGACAACTCAGCAACTTTTCCTCTGATAACTTTATATGTAAGGCCCCTTTTACACTGCCAGTATGCTTCAGCAAATTCGTCCGTCAAACTTCCTCTTTATATATATATATATATATATATATATATATATATATATATATATAAAGAGGAAGTTTCCTCTTTATATATATATATAATATATATATATATATATTTTTTTTTTTTTTGCACTTTGCCGGCAGTAATTTTGCTGGAGCATGCCATAAAATAACGGCTCCCAATTGACCCCATTATATTAACCCCTTAAGGACTCAGGGTTTTTCCGTTTTTGCACTTTCGTTTTTTCCTCCTTACCTTTTAAAAATCATAACCCTTTCAATTTTCCACCTAAAAATCCAGATTATGGCTTATTTTTTGCGTCGCCAATTCTACTTTGCAGTGACATTAGTCATTTTACCCAAAAATGCACGGCGAAACGGAAAAAAAAATCATTGTGTGACAAAATCGAGAAAAAAAACGCCATTTTGTAACTTTTGGGGGCTTCCGTTTCTACGCAGTGCATATTTCGGTAAAAATTACACCTTATCATTATTCTGTAGGTCCATACGGTTAAAATGATACCCTACTTATATAGGTTTGATTTTGTCGCACTTCTGGAAAAAATCATAACTACATGCAGGAAAATTTATACGTTTAAAAATGTAATCTTCTGACCCCTATAACTTTTTTATTTTTGCACGTACAGGGCGGTATGAGGACACATTTTTGCGCCGTGATCTGAAGTTTTTATCGGTAGGATTTTTGTTTTGATCGGACTTTTTGATCACTTTTTATTCATTTTTTTAATGGTATAAAAAGTGACCAAAATACGCTTTTTTGGACTTTGGAATTTTTTTGCCGCGAATGCCATTGACCGTACGGCTTAATTAATTATATATTTTTATAGTTTGGACATTTACGCAAGCGGCGATACCACATATTTTTTTTTTTTACACTGTTTTATTTTTTTTATGGGAAAAGGGGGGTGATTCAAACTTTTATTAGGGAAGGGGTTAAATGACCTTTATTAACACTTTTTTGTACATTTTTTTTGCAGTGTTATAGGTCCCATCGTGCTCAGCAAAGACTGATGGTACAAGAGAGTGAATCGTAATGGCCTCCAGTGGGGGGCTGGACTAAAGCCCATTGGTCAAGCTGCGGGTCATAGGTTAAGCTGGTGCTCTCTTGGAGAACATGTGACAACAAATCATGTGACTGCATAACATAACATGTGACAGACTTAAACACAGGTCCTTGAGACCTCCCACAGGTCCTCTATACTACCTATACATAGGGATCCTTTCTAAGCATTAAAGTGACACACACATTTATAAAACCAACAGGGGGAGTCCCTGCAGGGGTCACTGAGGGACTCAACCTAACAGGGCCTAAGGGTAGTACAGGACCAAGCGTTTCCCGGCATTTCTCCCCGCATACCTAGATCAATCAAGTCGATCCCACAAATTTCGAGGAGAGAGGAATCACAGTTGTGCTTTTGCTTAAAATGTCTTGGTATGGGCTTCAAATCTTCAAGTATCTCAGAGAGGGTAAACCTAATATTTCTAATGTGTTCTCTTGTTCTAATTTTCAAGGCATGTGCGGTAAGTCCAACATAAATTTTTGGGCACGAGCCGGTTGCATAATAGATAACTGCTTTCGGTGAGCATGAAATGTAACGTCTGATGGTGTATGTTTTCTTGCCAGAGGAATCTGTAAAGGTAGAAGTGCATTCAATATTTGGTCAGGCTACCCAATGCCCGCATGGTTTTCACAACCAGAACGTTGCCCTGTGGCACCAAAAGTATTTGTGGTCGGAGTTGGAGTGCATTCACTTTTGACCAAGAAGTCCCTAAAATTTTTCCCTCTTGATGCAGTTATGGCCCGTTTGGGTGTTAAATAGTGTTGAAGGGTAGGGTCAACTGTCAAAATACGCAAGAATTTTTCCATACATTTGTACATACGATGCCACTGTTAGTTGTATTGAGTGACAAAGCATACCTGGTCATTTGATGGTTGTGTCCGTTTGATTTGTAGAAGTTGTTGTCTTGATTGATTCTTGGCTCTGTTGTAGGCTTTTTTGATGTTACTGTATACCCTATGTCTGAAGCGCTGTCTCAGGTCATCAGCTTGTTCCTTAAAAGTTGCATCAGATGAGCAAATTCATCTGCCACGAAGATACTGACCATATGGCACTGCTTCAATCATGTGAGGTGGATGGGAGGAGGTCGCATGAAGGTAGGAGTTAACTGATGTCTCTTTACAGAAAACATTCGTCTGGAGGTATCCTGTGGCGTCTCTTTCTATGGATACATCAAGGAATTGGACATGATTAGGATCATGGTTGAATGTGACTTTGATATATTTATTGTTGCTGTTCAGAAAATTGATAAATTCGGATAACTGAAAAGAATTACCCTGCCAGATCATGAGGACGTCATCAATGTACCGCGCCCAAAATAGGACGCGATCCATTGACACTTCCCCATGATCTGCCAGGAACAGGTCCCTCTCCCAAGTCCAAGGAACAGATTAGCATAGGAGGGCACACAGGCCGCCCCCATGGCTGTTCCTTGGAGCTGAAGGAAGAGGGACCCATTAAAAGTAAAAAAAATATGTGTGAGTGTGAAATCCAAAAGTTGCATAATGAGACCTTTTTCTTCTCCGTTTTCTTTTGGGTTTATCATTATTTGGAGTCTATCATAAGGCGTATCTGCACACCTGTTAAGGGGTTGTTGGTATATACAGAATTAATTAGCACATCAATACCCAATCAAGAGGGCAGTATTTTTGTACGATCAGTAACTATTGATTCGTTATACCCCATATGGTAGTGCTGCATACATGTTTTTGTTTGTATGTTTAGATACCTATACAAGAGTTCATGTACTGCTCAGTAGTCTGTGTACACAAGGAGTTAATTTGTTTCGTTCAGATCAATTAGAATCTCCTACCACAGGGGGGGCGTGGTCTGCATGGCTGCCTGAGCGGACGTGCCTTGAGGGAGCTCCTGCCATCCTGGATTATTATCCTTCTATTTCTCTGCCATCCTGCTGACTTACGGGCTCTGGACCCTCTCTTGCACCCCCCTGCACCTGGGACGCCTAACGGGAGCGTTCTTTCCCCCCCTCCCTGCAGTTAGAGGGGACAGTGAATCCTACGGGGAGTAGGCCGCAAAGCCGCGGTGTTACCTGGCTGCTGCTGATTGGGAGGAGAGATCTGTGGTCACTGCCGGAGGTCTGCTGCTGGAGGACGCTGCTGGGGGACCGGGTCCCTGCATGAGGGAGGCCGCTGGTGGTGAGGATTACACCGCCCGCCCGTGTCGCTGCGGTGTGACGCGGTAGGTCATATCTGCTGTGGCCTGTAGTGTGCGCCCGCCATCCTGAGCGCACGGAGCCTGGGTTCCGCCTCTCTGTGGGGTGCTGAGCAGTCAGCGCGGCGCGGGACGCCTGGAATACGATCCTGTCTGAACGCCAGTGCATGAGGGAGCTGGCGGATTTCCGTGGAGTGGCGGTGAGCTGCGATGGGGGGGTGAAGGAGGCTGCCTAAGAACTGTACTGTGCTGTCCCCACGTGGAGTACCTGGTTGTGGGTGGTCCGAGCTGCTGAAGAGACTGCCGGGGAATAAGAGGTGCCTGGGGAGATCTGTAGGGTCCTCTGACTGGACGGGGGTCATATTATTGCCTGTTCCTGGGGCCCCTGGCTTTGTATCTACCCTAACTTGCTGGAGTCCTGCCTGTACTGCGGCTGGGGAACATTAACCCTCTGCTGATCACCTCTGAGGGGCCTCCTGTGTGAATCCTATTACATCTGCTGTGTGCCTGCTATTAACCTCGCACCTGGCTATATGGACTGAGTATATTTGAATTCGTACCCTGCTAGTTATTCTGTGGGACTGTCTGGCTGCATAATCTCTTCTATTCACCATATTCTGTTGGGCTCCCTGTCTACTGGAACTCATGGCTACTAATAAATGGGAAAGTAAATATAAAGATGGGCCTGGCCCTTCTCAGCAGAAACCCAATGTGTCAGTCGGCCAAAGGAATAAACTGGCGCTAAAGCAGGAAGTAGCGGCTAGATTAGAGAAATTCGCACTGCAGCCTCCTTCTCCTGATTCTCCTGATCGGAGAGGTTCTCCGCTCCCCGTGGAAGTGATGGGGACCCCCTCGGATCACCTGGAGGACTATGATGCTCTTTTACATAACTCTGGGCCGGCCTCGCGGGTGTCCTTGCCCAAGACTCCCCCTGCCCTGACTGTTGCGGCGGCTGCCGCCTTGACTGCTCCTCCTGCTGAACCTACTCTGGCTGTTGTCCTAGCTAAGATTCAAAGGTGCAATTTAACGCTGGTCCAGTTAACTACACAGGTTGTAACGGTGCAATCGGACATTTCACTTATCCGTCATGATTTGCAGAAGGTGGTGGATCGCACTTCCGCAGTGGAGGGCCGTGTAAGTGATGTGGAGGATGCGGTGGTCCCTTTGGTGCGAGACTCCACTAGACATGATCAGGACATTACATTTCTAAAAGTCAAGGCGGATGATTTGGAGAATAGGCTGCGCAGGAACAACGTGAGAATTGTGGGACTTCCTGAAAAATGTGAGGTCCGTTCTCCTACTGAATATGTGGAATCTTGGCTAAAGGAAGTTTTTGGGGCTGATGGTTTGACCCCGCTATTTGCAGTGGAACGTGCCCACCGAGTCCCTACTAGACCCTTCCCGCTGGGAGGTCCGCCTAGGTCTATGCTGGTAAAGCTGCTGCATTATAGAGACCGTGACATTATTTTGAGACTTGCCAGGGAAAGGCAACCTATCACTGTGGATGGATGTGTCATCTCATTTTTTCCTGACTTCTCAGCGGAGGTGCAAAAAAAGCGTGCCTCATTTCTAGATGTTAAAAAACGGCTGCGTGCGTTGGATGTACAATACTCTATGCTATATCCGGCAAGGCTACGAGTGGTGGCTATGGGCACCACCCATTTCTTTGAGAGTGTGGAGATGGCTGTTCGCTGGCTCGACTCCCATGAATCACAGCTGCGCCAGCGGGCACTTAGAGGCTCACCGGGACCCGCTCCTGATTGAACTGTTTAGCTTCCTCTGAACTGTTCTTTCCTACCTGAACTGGTTCACTGTTGATTGATCAATGTTATATGTGCCTATTTGATACTTAATTTTTCTATTTAGGTAGTAATCTGAACTGTGGGTTATATAGAGTAGAGATGCTTGTTCTAACTATTATGGGTGCTATCACATTGAGGGGTGGGGGGTGGGGGGGTTGCCTGTTATCCTTGGGGGTTAGACTCCCTGTTGATTATCTTGAGATAGTCATTTTTACTGTTTTATTGCAGGATTGCTCCCACTGTTAATGGGTTATGTTTGGCAGGCAGTTGTCTTTCTTGCTGTATGTTCTCACTCTAGTTTGTATACATACTGTCAGTGTACCATGGGGTGTGAGTTGCTGTGGTGTGGTCGGGAGTGTGTTGCCGACTGGAGTGGACGTATTAGTGCCCCTTGAAGCCGCATGCCGCGGTGATATGTGTGTTTGCGCTGTTTTGTTGTATGGTTCTGGGTGTTTGTTTTGTGTGTTGTACGTCTCTTCTTCTCATGGCCTCCTCTGGGCCTTTTTGATTTCTTATGTTCTGATAATTTGTTTCTGATATGATGGCAGTGGTCAATGTTATATGTTGGAACGTACGTGGCCTTGGTCATGTGACTAAAAGGTGTGCTGTTTTCAATTCGGTGAGACGGTTTCAGCCTGCCATATTGTGCCTTACTGAGACCCATCTGACTGCGGGATCTACTGCTGTCCTCCATAGAGCGTGGGTCGGTCACTCTCTGCACTCTACACATTCTTCACATGCTAGGAGGGTCAGTGTTCTGATTCACAGATCGCTTCCCTTCTGGGAGGTTTCATCAGTTGTGGATCCGGATGGGCGGTTTGTCTGTCTGGTTTGTGAGATGTCCCATCGCATGTTTATTATAGTATGTGTGTATGTTCCCCCACCGTATAATGGAACTGTGTTGCAGCGTATTCTATCAATAGTGTCAGGGTTCCCTGTGGCCCCTATATTGATGTGTGGGGATTTTAATCAAGTACTGGATGTCTCCTTAGACATATTTTGGGGTACGAGTCCTTCCCCTCAGTCTAGGCCTACTAGTTTAGCTAGAATGTTAAGTGAAGTTGCCCTGTTAGACTTGTGGAGGCATCGGTATCCTAGAGTTCACCAGTACTCCTGTTATTCAGCTACCATGGGACCCTCTCTCGAATAGATATGGCAATTGGCAGTGAGGACATAGTGGGTATGGTGGGTGAGGTGGAGTACCTTGCGAGGGGCTTGTCGGATCATTCTCCTATTAGATTCAAATTACTGATGCATGGAGGGTTGGGAGGTGAGCGCCCACTGTGGAGGCTGAATCCTTTCTGGTTACAAGTGTTGACTACGGAGGAGATTATATGTACAGAACTAAGGAGTCTTCTTGAACTCAATTCCGGAACCGCTGCGGTCTCCATAGTATGGGATTTCCTTAAGGCGTTTTTACGGGGGCTTTTTATCAGGGATATTAGCACTCACAAGTCCTTTACTAGAGATAAGGGAAATAAATTGTGTGCAGCGGTTGTTAACGCTGAGGCTGCATATATTATGACCCCTACTTTGGAAATGCAGGAGGATTGGCTACGGGCTCAGACTCCTTACAATGACTATTTAGTGGAGGCTGCAGAGCATAAAAGATTCTTTACAAAACAGCGGTACTTTGAATGTGGTGAGGGAACAGGTAAACTGCTGGCATCTATAGCTCGTGCGCAGGAAGGTGCTACATTTATTGGCTGCCTGAGAGACGGTCAGGGGAGGGAGGTCACGGAAGATAGGGACATATTGCGGGTAATGGTGGATTTTTATAAAGATGCATATTAGTCCAGGACTACTTGCTCTGCGATGGCCTTGGAAGACTATGTTAGTCAGGTACGATTGCCTTCACTTTCTCTGGAGCAGAGGGACGGATTAGATTCCCCCTCTCTATGGAGGAACTGGAACTCGCATTGAAAGATGCGGCTAATGAGAAATCCCCGGGCCCTGATGGTCTGCCGACTGAGGTATATAAACGTTTCCAGGGTGTACTTCTGCCTCAGCTGTTGCGTGTATTCGAGTCAGCGGTGGAGGAGGGTGCTTTGCCCAGCTCCATGGATGGAGGCAATTGTTGTGCTCCTTCCTAAACCTGGAAAGGACCTATTGAATGCCGGGTCTTATAGACCTATATCTCTTTTATGTACTGATGTGAAACTGCTGGCTCGGGTGCTTGCTAACAGATTGGCTGGGGTGGTTTTATCGTTAGTTCATGGGGATCAGACGGGCTTCATGCCGGGTAAGTCTACTGTGGATAATATACGACGGGTCTACCTTAACCTACAGATGACACAGGAGGGGACTGGGGCTAGGTCATTGGTCTCATTGGACGCTGCCAAAGCGTTTGACAGTGTAGAATGGGACTACTTGTGGACAGTTATGGAAAGGATGGGATTTGGTCCAAGATTTCTGTTTTATGTTAAATTGTTATATCGGTGTCCAGTTGCTAGATTGAGAGTCAATGGTCACTTGTCTGACTCATTTCCACTGCAGCGGGGTACGCGACAGGGGTGCCCCTTGTCGCCACTGCTCTTTGCATTGGCTATCGAGCCCTTAGCTTGTCTCATCCGAACGGCATCAAATGTGAGTGGATTTAGGTATGGCTCTATAGAGGAGCGGATAGCCTTGTATGCAGATGACATGCTGCTATTTTTGGGTGATACTGCCTCATCTTTGATCCCGGTTATGTCTATTATTTCTCAATTTGGCTCACACTCCGGTTTGTTGATTAATTGGGATAAATCTGTATTGATGCCCTTGGACCCTTTGCCGGATATCCCGCAGATTTCTATATCTCAGTTACAGGTAGTAAATAGTTTCAAATATCTTGGAATATATATTACTCCGTCTTTGCATGATTATATTCCTAGGAACCTGATCCTTATTCTGGACAAGAGCTCTCAGAAGATAACTGTCTGGTGTAAGCTACCGATTTCAGTGGTCGGTAGAACTAATTTGGCTAAGATGATACTGATGCCGCAGTTACTTTATATTTTGCAAAATTCCCCCGTGTGGATTCCGATGTCATACTTTATACGTATTCAGAGACCATTTAGACGGCTAGTGTGGGGAGGGGGATCGGCTAGGATTAGGCTGGAGACACTACAGAGAGGTAAGACTTCAGGTGGATTGGCTCTGCCTAATCCGTGGTTGTATTTTATAGCTTCTCAATTGCATCAAATTAGGGGATGGGCGGGTTTGGACACACTGGGACCTACTGGGCGACTATTTATGGCCAAACATGGGGGGCGAGTCCAGTACATTTGCTGGAGATTGGAGCCCTGACTAGACCTCCTGACTCCTCTCCCACTACTGTCTTACTGTGCAAGCTTTGGGGTTGCACGCGCAAATTGCTTGGCATTACTGGATGCACAAAATTCACCCCGCTGTGGCATAACCCTGGCTTGCCTGTATTTTTCTCCTTTTCTGACGCCAGTATCTGGGAGAGGAAGGGATTGTGTAGTCTGGACCATTTGGTTACTCAGGGAGGGGTTAGGTCTTTTGGGGACCTACAGGAGGAGTTTTCTTTGTCGCACTCTGCATTTTATAGGTATCTACAACTCCGACATGTTTATGAAACGCAAGGTAGATCCCGATCCATGGTGATTCACTCTAATGATGTCTTAGAATCGGTTGTATTGAAAAGAGATTCAGCTGGGGTCATTTCCCGGGTGTATAGTGAATTGTTAAGCTTTCATCTTGAACACTTTCCCCTGAATGTTCGAGGTAGGTGGGAGAGAGATCTTGGTGAGTTGACAGACGAAGAGTGGTCTACTGTTCTGGCACTTACCCCTTATATATCTTTGTCTGAATCTAATAGGCTTTCTCAGCTTTTTCTCTTACATAGAGTTTATAAAACTCCGGTTTTCCTTCACAAGAGTGAGATCTGACTCTACGTGCCCACGATGTGGTGCACTGGAGGCAAACTTGTTGCACATGGTTTGGGAATGTCCTCAGCTGGAAATATACTGGAGAGAGGTTCTCGGTCTGATCCGAATGGCGTATGGTGTGACCCTTGACTTCCTTCCTAAAGTATGTGTGTTGGGTCTGATAGGGTGCGACCAGGAACCATCTCTGATTGAGACGGGGATATTACGTGTCTTATATCAGGCTAGGAAAATTATTGCGCAGTTCTGGATTAGACCAACTCCTCCTGTAGTGGCAGACCTGGTAGCTAGAGTTCATTCTATTGTTCGCTTGGAAAAAGGGATCTACATAAAAAGGCAAGTTGAAAGGAAGTTTGATGGAGTGTGGGGCCCGTGGGTGAGACACTTCAACCCCCCTGATGATGAGCATTGATAGACGGTTCTGGTACCTTCTGGAGGTGTGTAGGAGTGTGAAACGGATGGGCCTTTGTGGCTGATGTCTTGGTCTCGTTCAGGATGGATTGCATGATGGTGATGTGCGGCTGTTCTTTGTGCTGTCTTGTATTCTATCTTGTGCTTGATTACTTGATTCCTGCTCTGGGGGGGGGCCTGGCACGACCTACCATTATGTATTAGTCTATGCTGTCTGGGTGGGAGGGGGAGGCGGACTGTTTGTTTGGGGGGTGGGAGGAGGGGTGGAGGGTTGTTTGCATGTAAGCTGTTATTTTTGGTGTTGGAAAACTGTTAAAATTTAATAAAAACATCTGATTTAAAAAAAAAGAATCTCCTACCACAAGGAGTCTCTCGGCTAATGCCGAGCACATTACTTAATAGAATCTCCTACACCAAGTAGTCTCTCGGCCGAAGCCGGGCACATGACTTACGAGATTGGTTGCAATTAGAGGAACTTTTCTTGACAAAGTCTTCTCAGGCACATATCTTGAACTGTTTGGTATTTTACTGTACACAAGTTAAACAGCTTCCTTTCTTTCTGGCAATCTTCTTTCCCAGTCTGTCCTACCAGGTGGGGTCCTAGGCTGTGAGATGAACCTAGGGTTGCAAGACTGGGCCCCTTGCATGGGGTCAATATGGGTGTCCCAGGACACATGGGACAGACTGGAATTGGTAATGGTGGGATTAACTGTTACCACCACCTGCACGCACTGCAGCGGCTTGTGCCACAGAGATATTACTTATTGGTGCCTGCTCTTCAGGCCAAACCTCCGCCACTGCAGGAGTAGGCCTGGGCACTTTCATGGGTACCGTGGGTTAGGCCAAACCTCCTTGACAGCTGGAGTAGGCCTGGGTACATTAGTTGGTGCCCGGTGATCAGGCCAAACCTCCTCGCTCATAGGAGTAGGCCTGGACACATCTGTACTGGAACCTTGACTTGAGTGACTTTGGTACTTGAGATCCATCGCTGGGGGATCACTTTGGTACTGGAGATCCATCGCTAAGGGATCAGGTTGCTCCTCCTCGGTTACGGCTCCTTTAACACTTGGAGGGAGGAGACCAACAGGTCCTGTTGACTTGGACAAGCAGGGTGGGTCCACAGTGGACCCCTGAGGTACACCTGTGGAGGCCTGTAGACCCAGCCTCAGCTCTGTGGCTGCTAGGGTGGACCGAGTCAGGCCCCCAAGCAATTGAGTTATTTGTCTTATTTTCTTGAAATGAACAGTCTGTAGTTCGCAAATGAAATGACAGGCCTTTTTGATGTTTTGGCCTATGGTGCCTGGAATCAGTTTAACAAGTTCTTTAAGGGCCTGCGTTTGGACCTCTCGGGTCATAGTTTCCATCATCTTTTTGCGATTCTGATGGACTTGTTGATAGAGGGCAGGGGAAATCTTTTTGCCCTGATTGTTGCAGATTTTTAATGATGCAACACAACTGAGACAGAGGACATAGCCATCCGACGTTGGCATGGCAGCATGCATTAAAATTTTTGTCCACCGTTTTCTTCGCATGACTGGGACCCTTGATAACTTGTGGCCTACTGGCCCTTTAAGAGGCCTATCGTAAGGAAGCAGCGGCCAGGATCGTTGAGGCGGCTGCTGCCTGGGCTGTACCTGGTGGGACCCCTTAGCTAGTGTCTCCCCTTCAGGTTGGAAATCTCTGGAGGCAACATTGGACACTACTGGGTATACACAGGGCCCCCCTCCCACTACCAGCGACTTACTTGATAGAAGCATCGGCAGAGTCTTTGCAGCAGCGGGTACTTGACTGGAACCTCCGGAGCCAGGCACCATCACCGGAGCTCGTGGCACAGCTTCTTTCTGCTTTGGTCTCCTTGGGGGCAGGCTCCGGATCTTTGGACTCCCGGCACACATGGATTGCTGGGTCTCCGCCATCTTGCTCCTCTTCACCAGTATTTCCTGTGGACTGAAGAGGTCAAACTCCGCCTTGCCTTTTATATTGGTCTCCAACAAGATGACCGCCAGCCGGAAGGACGTCATCAGCGGGGCCTGGGACCGGGAGTGGCACAGCGGTGCATCCTCTTCATCCATCCCCCCCTGGCAACAGGGGGTGGACCTTTCAAGTTCCACTTGGATTTGGACACCACAACATTGTTTCCACACCCAGGGGCGGGACGCTGGCTCTGGCAGGAACCTTTGGTGCGCTTTTCCAGCAGATCTTTATCTCTTTCAGGTACAACAGACATTTTAGCATGCATCTTCATTTCCGTTCTTATTTTGCAAATTGTAAATCCACTTTTTGTATACTTCTTTGCCACCCACAATACTGTAACCTTCACCTCCCCCGCTATGTCTTCAGTGCCAGCACTTAAACTGATTTCAATGACACAGTCCCATACACTTTGCTGGCGCACATTTTTTTTGCAAAAACATGAAACTTTCAATGCAACACAGTTCAGACTTGGGGGGGTAGGACTTGCGGCAACTTGTCTTCGGCACACACCCGCATACTGTAGATGGGTGGCCTGACTTGGGTGACTGAGTGATTAAGGCACACACCCGTATCCTGTTTCGTGACTCCAAAATCATATGTGGTGAACCACCGGGGGAATGGTGGGACCATGGGTGTGGCGGTGTAGGTTGGTTGGATCAGATGGTATTAACCCCGGGAGCTGTATGATATTAACCCCTAGTGTTCGTGACGGATTCTCCGCTATCTCACAGGCTAGTAGTGAATAAAGAGTCCACAACCAGGGTCAAACGGAGGCTTTACTGAGTAATTATCTTCACAGCTAAGGCCAGATTTCCCAGAGAGATGGCCAGGACCAAGAAAGTGAATTGTAATGGCCGCCCCTTTATATAGTGGGGTGGCTGGACTAAAGCCCAGAGGTGCTCTCTCGGAGAACATGTGACAACAAATGATGCGACTAAATAACATAACATGTGACAGACTTACACACAGGTCCTTGAGACCTCCCACAGGTCCTCTATACTACCTATACATAGGTATCCTGTCTAAGCATTAAAGTGACACACACACACACACCTTTATAAAACCAACAGGGGAAATCCCTGCAAGGGAGCCCCCAGGTCACTGAGGGACTCAACCTGACAGGGCCTAAAGGTAGTACAGGTAGTCCCCTGTACTGGGATATCACATGGGGTAATACGGGTGGGGGGGGGGGGGGGGAGTTTGGCATACAGACACCACCTGACCAGACACTTCATGACTCCTGTAACCTCTGAAAGAGAGATCCACCTCCACCACTTATACACAGCAATCAACATCAATACCAATTTGGGTTTTGTTATTATTATGATAATACATTTTTTATTCCTTTTTTTTTTTTTTTTTTTTTAAAGAAGCTACAGGTGGATGGCATACTGTGCATTCACTGCATTTATGTACAAATTTCTGGTCAAGTGAAATCGTGTCATCAGCTCAATTAGGCAACGATTTCCGGATGCTGGTACGAATTATATGGGATTTCAATGGTGTCTAGATTTCCCGTCAGACAAGGCTCCATATGGACAATTCAGGGGAAAAAAAGCTTACAGCTTAACTCCTTGAGGACTGGGCCATTTTTCATTTTTGCACTTTCGTTTTTTCCTTCTCCCCTTCAAAAAATCATGATGCATTAAATTTTCCACCTAAAGACCCATATGAGGGCTTGTTTTTTTACGTCACCAATTTTTCTTTGTAATACCATCAATCATTTCACCACAAAATCTATGGCAAAACCAGAAAAAAAAATTTGGGAGGCAAAAGTGAAAAAAAATAACCCACCATTTTGTAAGTTTTTAGGGCTTCCTATTCTACGCAGTGAACTTTTTTGGTAAAAATTACACTTTATATTTATTCTGTAGGTCCATACGATTAAGATGATACCCAACTTATATAAGTTAGATTTTTGTTTTACTTGTTTTATAAAATGATAACTTTTTGTACGAAAATTAGAATGTTTAAAATTGTCCTCTTCTGACCCCTATAACTTTTTATTTTTCCGTATACAGGGCTGTGATTTGAAGTTTTTATTGGTACCATTTTTTTTTAAATTGGAGTTTTTGATTGCTTTTTATAGATTTTTGAGGGTATACAAAGTGACCAAAAAAACCACAATTTTGTACACATACGATATTGACTGTGCGGTTAAAGTAACGTCACATTTTAATAGTTTGGACATTAACGCACGCGGGGATACCACATATGTTTGTTTTTTTTATTGGGAAAAGGGGGGTAATTCAAACTTTTGTTATTTTGTTTTGTTTTTTTACACTTTTAGTCCCCATAGGGGACCATTACATGCAATCCTTGGATTGCATACACTGATCAGTGCTATGTCACATCATAGCATTGATCAGTGTTATCTGTGCTCGATTGCTCCAGGCCCAGCACAAAAATAAAGCAGCCCAAGCGGTTGCCTTAGGGCACTGACACCGCAGAGCGGAAGGGGGGGGTGAAAAATTTCACAGAGAATTGTGCTGCTGCTCTGTGCCGACACTGTCATCTGAGCAGAGCTGAGCAATAGGGAATTCCTACGGGTGACTGTGATGGATTTGCATTTTGGCTGAGGTGCAGAGCAGAGCCATAGCTGAGCTGAGCCCGGGACCGCAGGGAGCTGTGTGTAGAGAGAAGCAGCTCCTCCCCGGCCTGCTCAGCCCTGTGTGACAAGAAGCACAGATGAGGAAATCCTGTCACACTGCGGCAGGTCAGCCGCCCCGTGGGTAAGTGTATAAAAATTATTTAGGCTGCATTCACAGATCCGGCTGGTTTTGTGAAGGCAGTAAACTAGGGTTTTAGGTCCGGTCACAAAACCGGATACGGGGCAAAAATGAGCTGACCGAAGACACTGTTTGACTCCGGTCAGCTCTGGAAGTAAATGGAGTTCTGTGCTGGTCCAGCTGGGGTATGGGAGCACAGGGTTTTCCCCTCCCCCCCAGCCGGATCCGGCAGCCGTATGCTCCAACCACAGTGTGAATGCAGCCTTAGGGAGGTCTTGTGTTCTGGTGCCCTGCTGTAAACCCCTCTATATGTGCCCTGCAGTAACTCTCCCACATGTGCCCTGCAGTAACTCTCCCATATGTGCCCTGCTGTAAACCCCTCTATATGTGCCCTGCTGTAAACCCCTCCATATGTGCCCTGCTGTAAACCCCTCTATATGTGCCCTGCTGTAAACCCCTCTATATGTGCCCTGCTGTAAACCACTCTATATGTACCTTGCTGTAAACCACTCTATATGTACCTTGCTTTAAACCCCTCTATATGTGCCCTGCTGTAAACCCCTCTATATGTGCCCTGCTGTAAACCACTCTATATGTACCTTGCTTTAATCCCCTCTATATGTGCCCTGCTGTAAACCCCTCTATATGTGCCCTGCTATAATCCCACTATATTTGGCCTGCTGTAAAGCTCTATATGTGCCCTGCAGTAACTCTCCCACATGTGCCCTGCAGTAACTCTCCCATATGTGCCCTGCTGCAAACCACTCTATATGTACCTTGCTTTAACCCCTTAAGGACCCGGGATTTTTCCGTTTTTGCATTTTCGTTTTTTCCTCCTTGTCTTTAAAAAAATCATAATTTCAATTTTGCACCTAAAAATCCATATGATGGCTTACTTTTTGTGCCAACAATTCTACTTTGTAATGACGTCAGTCATTTTACCCAAAAATCTACGGCAAAACGGAAAAAAAATCATTGTGAGACAAAATTTTAAAAACCCCCCGCTGTTTTGTAAGTTTTGGGGGCTTCCGTCTCTACGAAGTAAAATTTTTGGTAAAAATGACACCTTATCTTTATTCTGTAGATCCATACGATTAAAATGATACCCTACTTATATAGGTTTGATTGTGTCGCACTTCTGGAAAAAATCATAACTACATGCAGGAAAATTAATATGTTTAAAATTGTCATCTTCTGACCCCTATAACTTTTTTATTTTTCTGCATATGGGGCAGTATGAGGGCTCATTTTTTGCGCCGTGATCTGAAGTTTTTAAGGGTATCATTTTTGCATTGATAGGACTTATTGATCGCTTTTTATTCATTTTTTCATGATATAAAAAGTGACCAAAATGCACTATTTTGGACTTTGGAATTTTTTTGCAGGTACGCCATTGACCGTGCAATTTAATTAACAATATATTTTTATAATTCGGACATTTCTGCACGCGGCGATACCATATATGTTTATTTTTATTTTTATTTACACTGTGTGTTTTTTTTTAGGGGAAAAGAAGGGTGATTTAAACTTTTAAAAGGGGAGGTGTTAAATGAGCTTTATTCAATTATTTTTTTCACTTTTTTTTTTGCAGTTATAGCTCCCATAGGGACCTATAACACTGCACACACTGATCTTTTACATCGATCACTGGTTTCTCATAGGAAACCAGTGATCGATGATTCTGCCGCTTGACTGCTCATGCCTGGATCTCAGGCACTGAGCAGTCATTCGGCAATCGGACAGCGAGGAGGCAGGTAGGGATCCTCTGGCTGTCTTGTAAGCTGTTCAAGATGCCACGATTTCGCCGCGGCTATCCCGAACAGCTCCCTGAGCTAACTGGCATGCTTTAACTTTCACTTTAGACGCGGCATTCAACTTTGAACGCCGTGTCTAAAGGGTTAATAGCGCGTGGCACCGCGATCAATGCCGCGCGCTATTGGCCACGGGTACCGGCCGTTGTTAGAGGCTGGGCCCGACCCGCTATGACGCGGGGCCACGCCGCGGCCCTGCATTATAGATCGGGAGCGGACTCATGACGTACACGTACGTCATAGGTCTTTAACAGGTTAAACCCCTCTATATGTGCCTTGCTGTAAACTCCTCTATATGTACCTTGCTGTAACTCTCCCATGAGGAGTGGATTGACAACTCATAGGGCCCCCAGGCAAAAGATGATCACAGGGGCCCCGTGCACCTACCCATGTGTAAGCCACACCCATACAGATGCTCTGCCCACATACAATACATAAAATATAGGAAAATGAACTTACATTTAACCCCTGAAGGACACATACAATTTAATTTTTTCTCCTCACGTTCTAAGAGGCATACCATTTTTTTTTTACCAGCTACAGACCCATGTGAGGGCTTGTTTTTTTGTGTGACTAATTGTACTTTGTAATGACACCTTTCATTTTACCATAACCAAAAAAATATTATTTGTGTATAAAAAAACTTATAAATTCTGACCCCAATAACTTTCTTATTTTACCGTGTACAGGACAGTATGAAGACAAATTTTTTGCCCCATGATCTACCCTATTTTTTACATTTACGCCGTTCATCGTATGGTTTATTTGACATTATATTTTTATAGTATAGACATTTCCACATGCAGCGATACCACTTACTGTATATTTAGTTTTGTTTACATTATTTCCATTTATAAAAGGTGAAAAGGAGGAATTTACTACAACTCACAGCATGCCCTGATACAGCCTATGGTTCTGCAGCTGCCCCAACTCCCTGCATGTTTCACTATATAGTAGTCAGTTTAGCTTATGGTGCAACATGTTGGGAGTTGAAGTTTTGGTTTGGGACAGCTACAGAGCCATAGGCTGTGTCAAGGAATGTTTGGAGTTGCAGTTACTAACTACAACGCCCAGCATGTCCTGATAGAGTCTTTGGCTCTGTAGCTGACCCAAAACTACAACTCCCAGCATGTTGCACTGTGGTGTCTGGGTTGTTGCAACGGTGTAGCAGGGTCTGGTGGTATTAACCCTGTGGGGTAAGGTGTTATTAACCCCTGATTTGTCGTGACGTCAGGATGTGGTTGTTTTCGGTATAAGGCCCTCCCGACAACCAACCCAAAAACGGTAGGCAATAAAGGAATGTCCACAGTAGGAATTATGAGATAACTGGAACTTTTACTTAAACTTCTTATGGAACAGTCTTTACAATTATGCAGTATCCCTAGAGGCAACTGGGATGCAGAATACCTCACAGGCTTGCTGGGACTTGTAGTATTGAGATTTATGCAGGCCACTGTGCTACTAATTGTATACTTGAGTTGAGTAGTAGTCACTAGAATTGTAGATAGAGCTTGATAACTTACGTTTTGAGGTGGCTACAGGTTCCTTAGGCTTTGGCCTAGCTGAGATGAATTTAGTATATGCTGAGATTGTGCTTGCTTTGTAGCCAGGAACTAAGAGGAAAGAGAGCTAACTGAGAGACTACAGTCCCTTATATACTAAGGAGGCGTGACTAAAGCCCATTGGTTGCAAAGCCTGTGGTTCCTGTACCCAGTGAACTCTGGGTACATCACATGACAGTAGATAACATGACCCAGGAAAGTCCTATACATTTTATACATTTGTACAAGGTTTATACATACTGAACAATATACATATATATTATATGCATATTTATGTGAAGCAGTAACTGATGAGCAAGGGGGGAAGCCCTGCAGGAGAGCCCTATGGACTTCAGGGACTCTTCCTGAATGGACTTAGGAAGGGTACAGGACCATGTCCTGTACCGGACCACCACAAACCCCCTTACTTAACAAAAGTCGTCCCCGACGTATGTCCCCTTAGGGAGAGGCACGAAATGGCCATAGGGCCGGATGCAGTCCTGAAGCATTAAAGGGGTACTCCGCCCCTAGACATCTTATCCCCTATCCAAAGGATAGGGGATAAGATGTCAGATCGCCGTGGTCCCGCTGCTGGTGACCCACGGGATCTTCGCTGCGGCACCACGCTATCATTGCTGCACAGAGCGAGTTTTTTCTGTGCGTAATGACGGGCGATACAGGGGACGGAACAGCGTGATGTCAAGGCTCCGCCCCTTGTGACATCACGGCCCGTCCCCTTAATGCAAGTCTATGGCAGGGGGCTTGACGACCGCCACACCCCCTCCCATAGACTTGTATTGAGGGGGACGGGCAGTGACGTCATGAGGGGCGGAGCCATGATGTAACGATGCCCCGGCCCCAGTATTGTCCGTCATTACGTGCAGAGCGAACTCGCTCTGTGCAGTAATGATAGTTCGGTGCCGCAGCGGGACCGTGGCGATCTGACATCTTATCCCCTATCCTTTGGATAGGGGATAAGATGTCTAGGGGCGGAGTACCCCTTTAATCCAAATGTCCCAGTTCAGGGTGATGATAACCAAAATGATGAAAGAAATATATATAGAGTCACTGTGCATTTAAATAATGTCCATACATGCTCTAAAACTTATTCATGAACAGGATGGCTAGCACTTATTTGCGAACAGGATGGGATAAATATGTTTTTTCTTTTTTTTTCTTTTTATTGTAGAACTTACTAAGAATACTAGCAATAACACCAATAACATGACAATCGTGTTATATTACATTTTCATACCTTTAGTATCTCCGTTCTACTTTAGTTTATTAGATTATGCATCTCTAATGACTATGCATGAGATATAATTAGTTATATCTCAGCTGTAACGTCTGTCTATAGCTGAAAACTTTCTCAACAAATGACTTTTGATTTATGTCTGACATTTGACTGACATGTAGATATTTGACTATGACTAGAATATTTTTGACTGACACTTGACATGAAGTATGTATAATGACTGTAATGCTTCTACATACTGAAATTGATCTCACTGTTACCTTTTTTATTGACAGATATTTGATATAATACCACATTCTTCCCTTGTTCTACACTGGTTGCGAATTGGGTTGCCTGAGGCTTTCTGCCCAATGCCTTAGCTACTAGGGTCTATCGCTACTACACACTTACCCCTAGAACTCTGGATCTAGATAACAATTACACTTACTGTTACCTTTCTGTATACTTGTATTTTTTAGTTAGCTACAGGAATACCTTCTGCCCATTTAAGTACCCTGGACACGTAAAGACAAAAGAACACATTAGTACATGACATTTGTGCGTAACAGTGGTATGGACTGGTAATAAACAGGTTACAGTCCCTAAGACTCATTTTATTTTTTCTGTGAGAAAGGTATTTGGAATTTTAGGCTTTGTGAATGTACACTATTTGGATTGGTATGTACTGAATTATGTATAGACTAGATTTTATGAATGTATGTGAAGTCTTGATATCGGATTGGTATCTGTCCCTGTGTCAACCTTTAAGACCGACGCAACACCACCTTTTGGGTTTCAGGAGTGCCTTCTTCTTCTGGAACTCTTGTTGCTTCAGTCCCCGTGGGACCAGCTTGAGGGCTGGAGTCAGGAGTTGCACTTGGTCCTGGATCAGTCCCCATTTGACCAGCTTGAGGGCTGGAGTCAGGAGTTGCACTTGGTCCTGGACTAAGGGGATCCATGGGGGATCGGTGAGGTCGGTTCTTGGCTCACAGAAGTTGCCACGGGAGACAGGCTTACAGCAGGTGAGGAAACCAGAGATGGCTGTGCTGGAGCTGGATAGGGCATTGCACAGAACACTGCAGGCTGATTGGATGAGAACATCGGTATGTCCATCGACGGATGGATCCCTTCGCCTGGAACCTATTCCCTCACGGATCTAGCAGCTGTGGGAGCAGGAGGAGGTTCCGGTAGGTCCTCTCTGAGGCACCGTTTGATTATGTTCCAATGAACCACCTGCAGTTCAAATCCAGTCTTCTGGACCTAGTAAACATCTGAGTCCAGGTATGGCATGGCAGTTATAGTAGAAGGTTCCGTCTCCCAGATGGAATCCAACTTGTGCGTTCTGGGGAACTTCCTTAGCCAAACCCTGTCTCCCAATTGTAATGGCTTAGCAGATGCGTGGCGGTTGTAGTCTCTCTGCTGACATTCTTGGGCCACGCCCATCTTCTTCCCAACAATCTCCTTAGCTTCCTGAATTCTCCTTTGATGATCAGAGACCCAGTCTTGCGAGACTTGTGGAGATTTGCTGAAGGGTGCTTGTAACCCAAATGCTCAATCCTTGGGAAGTTGCCCATGCCGTCCCATCATTAAGAAGGGAGTGTACCCTGTGGAGCAGTGGATGGTGTTGTTGTATCTCTCCAACAATTCAGGCAATAGCCGGGGCCACTCTTTGTGCTTGGATACTGACGCTGCTCGCAGCATGTGTATGAAGATCTGGTTGATGCGTTCACACAAACCATCCCTGTGGGGGTGGTAAGCTGTAGTCCGGAGCTTCTTGCAGTCGTGAAACTGGCACAGTTCCTGGAACAGTTGGGCTTCAAAGGCTGTTCCCCGGTCCGTGAGTACCGACTCCGGGCATCCCAGGGTCTGAACCCAGTTGGAATAGAACATCTGCGCAGCAGTCTTCGCCGTGAGGTCCTTGACAGGCATTACCACTACCCACTTGGAGTAGTGGTCTACCATGGTAAGAGCGTAGGTGTATCCAGACCGAGTAGAGCAGTGGTTCTCAACCTTTTTGGCGACTGTACCCCCAAAGCCTGAAAGTATGTCGGCGGCAGGGCTCAAATCCTGCAGGAACGCATGGTAACTGAGTTCCAGCCCTTTTTCCATAGCAGGAACACCGTTCCTATTATCAAGAGTCCTACAGGACTAGCCATTATGTGGAAGTGTTCCCACACTTTTTCTTTCTCCAGGACTTGACCCCTGGTCCGCGGGTACCCCCTCGTGCGGAACTTGCGTGCGAAGGGTACCCGTGGACAAAAGGCTTATTCTTATCTTTATACTAATGCATTCCCCCTCCATCTTAATTCCCTTGTGCTATTATCCCCCTTCATTTTAATCCCCTTATGCTATTATCCCCCCTCCAACTTAATCCCCTTGTGCCACTATTCCCCCCCCCCTCCATCTTAATCCCCTTGTGCCACTATTGCCCCCTCCATCTTAATCCCCTTGTCACGTACCAGGATGTAGGCAGTCACGAACAGGATGTGGATCCTCTACCTGTGTGGCTGAGGACTCAGACCTTATCGGGGAGCAGAGTCTAAGGTGCCGCTGGTCTTCACCAGAGCCCGCCGCAAGGCAGGATGGGCTTGCTGTGGCAGGCGACACCCAGGTCATAGGAAGTAATAAAGCACAAGGCATTCAATTTTAATGCCTTCTGCTTTATTACTCCCCATTTCCCCGCCATTATCCCTCTACCCCGCCATTATCCCTCTCCCCCTCCATCTTAATGCCTTGTGCTCCATCCAATACATCCCCCCTCCGTCCAATACACCCCCCTATGTCCAATACACTCCCTCCGTCCAATACATCCCCCCTCCGTCCAATACACCCCCCCTCCTTCCAATACACCCCCCCTTCCGTCCAATACATCCCCCCTCTTGCCCACACAGTTGTTATTAACTATTTTTTTTTACCTGGCCTCCGGCGGGACCCTGTTTGCTGCTACTTGATGCAGCGCGTCCCGTTCAGCGGGGCCGCACTGACGTGTGAGGTCCTCCTGCGCTGTGCGGAAACTCCGCGCAACATCAGGGGAGGTCACAGTAGCTGCAGCTCGGGCCCCGCTATTGTACAGTGAGCTGCTGCGGCTATGCACTGTCAAATACTGGCCAATGTGACATGGATTATATCAGTGCTCTTGTAGCTATCTTACTCCCGGCCAAATCCGTATACAGAAACAATATATAAGTATAGCAAAGTAAATCAAACAGAGCCATTGTCAGTTTCAAATGTTTCTGTCCTTTATTAGGCTGTCCACTGGATTATATAACCTCTGTATATAACCACCCTCACTAGTGGGATGTTCTAGTATATAGGGAGTGAGCAAATAGCATGGGGGATGGGCGTTGTCCTCATGGCCATCAACTTCCTGTACACGATGGTGGGGGCGAGATGGGAGAGAGCAGATGGGGGAGGAGTGGACAAGTAACAGAAGTATGGAGTCTTCATCCTAAATGGGCATTTTACATATACAGTATATAATATATATATATATATATATATATATATATGTATTCACACACACACACATATACATCTATCACAATCCCCGCTAAAATGACTCTTTTCCCTTTCCCTAATTTCCATCATCCTAACTCATCTGCCCCAATGTGTTTTCTCGAACGCTTCACTGTACTTTAGACGACCCATGGCTTGTCCATGGACCCCCTTAGCCTCAGAATTTACACATATGGAGACAGATGCTGTCCCTATGGGTCACTGGTGTTATAGATGGCATTGAAGCTCTGTAATGGGGTATAGGCTTCATCTGTAATCTCAAAGTCCACATTCGTCATCGCTGGTGTGGCATTTTCGACTGTCATCTCACACTTTTTCTTTAGGCAAGGCAAAACACAACAAAGCAAGGTTATCAGAATTATAAGTATGGTTATTTTACCGGTCCTGCATTGGCTGAGATATATGTGTAACAAGTCTCCCCAAACATTTTACATACCCCCCTTTTTCCTCTTACACCATACATAATATCTAATGCCGTACCATTTTGGAATGTTATAGCGGATGTGGCTCTTAGTTGTTCAGCCTGACCTTTAAGAGCATTTACAAAGAAATGCATTAATCTTTGTTGGTTATAATAGATATAATTAATTTTACTCATGGAAATCTGGAATATTATTGACTCAACTCCAACTTTTTACTTTACCTATAGCTCTAAACTCATCTGGGGCCGCCCTTGGGACTCCTATAACATCAATATACACAAAGGAAACAAAACTCCCAGCAGGGCTGCACATTTACTTCTAGAGTGCGGTTTGAGTTCCTATGTAGGTTCGGTAATGGAAGTGTGTTTGGGTAGACGTGTCTTGACTAATGTTTCTATCTCCAGTTTAATTCCCTTCTAATCAGATTTTAAGCTTCATATCTCCAAGTATCCCGTATTTTACGATAGTTACCATTTACTCATCCCGCTAGCTAGGTCTATCCTTTCTATAATCTTATAGTATTCCTTTTCTTTATATCATTAACACCCACTGAAATACTTGTTGCATCCCGCTATTTGTACATGTTCACCTACTGATTCTCCTCATACAACGTCACATACTAACAATCCGTTGTGATTATCTTTCCCTTTGGAACAACCATGGTTATGCAAAGACATAGATTTAACAGTTATCAGAGATAAATCTATACGGGATCATCATATGTAATCGTCTCTTTCCTCACTTATTTCCTGCATAGGTTTTGTAGAAATGGGTGACAATTACAGAATCTGAACTAGGTACAATTTTACAAAAGGTTCTTAATTGTAAACTTTACTGTATCTATAATTAGGGATCAGTACAATCAGACAAGGAGATACTTATATTGGCCCACCCCAGACAGTTAGATGAAGTCTACTCATATTCTCTGAAACAGGTAAGATGATTATGGAGTGTGTTGGTCAGGTACCTTTATTGTTTTATCTAGGTCATAACAGATATAAATAATGAAGTCTGTAAAAACCTTCTTTTTGCATTGTTGAATCCTTAGGCCACCCAATGTATGGACATTACTACACACATAGCTCCCCTTTGCTTAGTGTATGGGGTCATATATGTTACCATGGGGTACAAGACATACATTTTCTTACCAACTCTCTGGATGCCATCTTTGCCCTGTACCACCTCTTTCTTCTTCCATTGGTCTCTCTCAGCATGCATAGCTGGTTCCTGCAAGAGACCTAACCATAAAATTCCACATTGCCCATCCACCTGTACACTTTGTACCATAACTGTGGGGGAACAGGACTGCAGCCTTGGCAGCCTCCTTCACCATTTAGTCCCCTTGGCTTCTGGGGCTGTTTCCTTCATGTGGCTTTGATCTTTACAATGGCCACTTTCACTGGCCACTCTCGGACTTTGAACACTTAAATTACAAACTACAGATTGGTTTGCTCAAGGATTCAAGAACACTTTTACTTCAATAGGCCCATACTTGTGGGCGGTAATTAAAATGTACCCATACTCATTGTGTCATACCTTCAGATATCTTAGTGAATACCTTCAACTCTACTTCTCTGAACCACCAGCTCAGATCGAGTGGTTTATTGTAGTAGAACTTCATTCTGCATGTGGTCACCATATATCCTGTCTTATGTATTACATCTTTATATTACTTGGAACAAACTTACATTTATAACTCAGCATCAACCATGGATTCTCTGATATCCTATCATGGCTCTTGAATTATTTTATTTTTTTACCTTATAAGTTTAAGACAATCAGCATCTTCGTGTTACACTGAATTATCATTATAAAGTTATCCACTCAACATTGATGTTTTTCAAATTACTGCAATGTAGAATGTGTAGGTATATCACATTATGTATGAAAGCCTATAGACACATTCAAGTTTAAACAGTAGAAATGTAGTTTCCTCAATTTAATGTGACTGTGTTTCTGTAGACCAAGGCTGTTCTGTCAATCTTCCTATAAGCCCTTCTCCTCCCACACCTCTATGTCACTGGTCACCACCCCTTTTAATGGAAATAGATATTGAGGCTCAGGGTCTTGAATATTTGATTAAAATAAATTAATTTATTAAATATATATAGTGTATGCCAATCTCACAGGGCCCTTGTGAGTTAGCAATTATACAATAAAATCAAGGTAATATCATAAATATTGCAGAAGGCAAAAAATTATAGACAAGATCAAATAAAATAAATAAAATAAATAAAATAAGTATAGTTAATATATAATAGAGGTATATACTTTGCATTCAAATAAGGTGCATTTAATCAGTGACTTCGCGTCTGTTATCAAGCCAAATGTCATAAATGAATGCGACGACCGCAATTTGTAATCCAAAGGGTGATAGTACAATGGTAATAAGTATCCTTTGTAGAAACAGATACTGTGTATGCACTTGTAATGATGTCTCTGCTTAGTTCTCTTTGCAAGAGGTTCGCTGCTGGAGACTCTGCCGTCTCACTGGTGTCTGACAGATTTTTGGAACAGTGGACCATGAAAATGAAAAATTTAAAGGGGTATTTCAGGAATTTTTTTATTTGACTACGCAACGGGGGCTGTAAAGTCAGTTTATAATATAGTGTCTGTACCTGTGTGTTGGTTTTCTGCAGATCAATCTGCAACTAATGCAACAGCTGTAGGCACCCAGATTGAAAACCACAGGTCTTTTGAATGGATGCAGCTCATTTATGTTTCAATGGGTGGGGTGGCTGATTTGTGGGAGGGATGGAATTATGGGATTTGTAGGCAAAAAAAGAAAAATTAAAACAGGAAATACCAGTTCATAAAAAGCTAGCCACAGTATTATGGTAATCTCACATTAAGCCCCTAGACAAGCACAGATCCTTCCTAAGCATGTCCATTACTGTCTGGCAGGTACAGACTAAAATCACCTTATGGTGGATAACCCCTTTAATTTTTAATTTGCACAGCCCACTGTTCCAAAAGTCTGTCAAACGTCAGTGGGGTGTAAATACTCACTGCACCTATTGTTACATTCTGTGAGCGGTGTATTTTTCCGAAATAGGGTCACATGTGGGGGGGGGGGGGGGTCCACTGTTCTGGCACCATGGGGGCTTTGTAAATGCACATGGCCCCCGACTTGAATTTCAGCCAAATTCTCTCTCCAAAAGCCCAATGGCGCTCCTTCTCTTCTGAGCACTGTAGTTCGCCCGCAGAGCACTTTACATCCACACATGGGATATTTCCACTCCATGAAACGGAGATACAAATAAAAAATTTTTTGGAGGGGGCATTTTCTCCTATTACCTCTTGTAAAAATTGTAAATTTAGGGGGGAAAATGCATTTTAGTGAAAGTTGTTTTTCATTTTTTTCAAGTCATCAAACACATGTGGGGTGTTAAGACTCACTGCACCCCTTGCTATGTTCCTTGAGGGGTGTAGTTTCCAAAATAGTATGCCATGTGTTGTTGTTTTTTGCCATTCTGCCACCATAGGGGCTTCCTAAATGTGACATTCCCTCCAAAAACCATTTCAGAATAACTCATTTTTCAAAATTCTATTGGCGCTCCTTCCCTTCTGAGCCCGCTAGTGCACCCACAGAGCATTTTACATTCACATATGAGGTATTTCCTTACTCGAGAGAAATTATGTTACATATTTTACTAATGCAACAGCTGTAGGCACCCTGATTGAAAACCACAGGTCTTTTGAATGGATGCAGCTCACTTATGTTTCAATGGGTGGGGTGGCTGATGTGTAGGAGGGAGGAAAATGGAATTGTGGGATTTGTAGTCAATAAAAGAAAAGTAAAACAGGAAATACCAGTTCACAAAAAGCTAGCCACAGTGTTATGGTGATCTCACAACATAGACATTTAGCCCCAAGACAATCGCAGATCCTTCCTAAGCATGTCTATTACTGTCTGCCTTTTAAGTACTAAAATGACCTTATGGTGGATAACCCCTTTAACGCCCCATATGTGATTGACAAATTTTTGCTAAAGTTCGACGTGAAAATGAAAATTTTAATTTTTTTCACTAAAATGCTGGTATTACCCCAAAGTTTTCATTTTCACAAGGGGTAATAGGAGGAAAAGTCCCCCAAAATTTGTAACACAATTTCTCCCGAGTACGGAAATACCCCATATGTGGCACTAAACTGTTGCCTTGAAATAAGACAGGGCTCCAAAGTGAGAGAGCATCATGCGCATTTTGATGCCTAAATTAGGGATTTGCATAGGGGCGGACCTGGATGCAAGCAATACACTTGCCTCCACCGCCACAAATACCCTACAGCAGTGTTTCCTAAACAGGGTGCCTCCAGCTATTGCAAGACACCCAGCATGCCTGGATAGTCAATGGCTGTCCGTCAATGCTGGGAGTTGTTGTTTTGAAACAGCTGGAGGCTCCTTTTTGGAAATTCTGCCGTACAAGACATTTTGAATTTTTAAGGGTGGAAAATTTGCCGCAGCTCAAACTTGAAGGGGAAAACTGACTGTAAACCCTCGTCCATGTGACTGTACCCTGTACAGTCACATGGGGCAGGGGTGGGTGCACAAACCTCTCCAGCTGTTGCAAAACTACAACTCTCAGCATGGACTGACAGACCGTGCATGCTGCGAGTTGTAGTTTTGCCACAGCTGGAGGCACACTGGTGGGAAAACACTGAGTTATTTCTGTTATGTAAGTTTGTTTCCTCACCAGTGTTCCTCCAGCCATGGCAAAGTTACAACTTCCAGCATGCACTGATAGCCAAAGGGCATGCTGGGAGTTGTAGTTATGCAACCGCTGGAGGCACGCAACTACAACTCCCAGCATGCCGAGACAGCAGTTTGCTGTCTGTGCATGCTGGGAGTTGTAGTTATGCAACATCTGGAAGGCCACAGTTTAGAAACCACTGCACAGGGATCTCCAAACTGTGGCCCTCCAGATGTTGCAAATCTACCAATCCCAGCATGCTCAGACAGCAAATGGCTGTGTGGGCATGCTGGGAGTTGTAGTTTTACAAGATCTGAAGGGCCACAGTTTAGAGACCACTGCACAGTGATCTCCAAACTGTGGCCCTCCAGATGTTGCAAAGCTACAAATCCCAGCATACCCAGACAGCAAATGGCTGTGTGAGCATGCTGGGAGTTGTAGTTTTGTAAGATCTGAAGGGCCACAACTTAGAGACTCTAATCTGTGGTCCCCTAGGCCACTTACCCAGATCGCTGCAGCTGAATTTCTGCACCGACTTCGCCATCACCACGTCATGATCGCCGCCGCAGCCTGGATCGGGTGAGTGCCACCATTCCCCCGCTCTGCCCGGACATCCCTGGGATCTGAACTTTAACCCCCCTTCTACGATTGGCCGGTCGATTCTGATCGATCAATCGCAGGGATAGGAGGGGTGGCACCCCTGCCACCTCACTCCTATTCCTTCTGACAGAGCCCTGATCACCCTTATTTTCCGGGTCTCTGGAGACCCGTATGACTCAGAATCGCCGCTAATCGCTGGTCAATTCAATTAATTTGCGGCGATCACCGATATGGGGGTTCTCAGGACCCCCTCTGCGATGTCACAGATGCCTGCTGAATGATTTCAGCAGGCATCCCGCTCCAGTCCCCACCCGTTGAGTGGTGGGGGGACCGGGATTCCCACGGGCATACAGGTACGCCCTGCATCCTTAACCCTTTAACGACGCAGGACGTATATTTACGTCCTGCGCCGGCTCCCGCGATACGATCGACGAATGACTGCTCCGTGCCTGAGATCCAGGCAGGAGCAGTCAAGCGCCGATAATGCTGATCACAGGCGTGTTAATACACGCCAGTGATCAGCATAGGAGATCAGTTTGTGCTGTGTTATAGGTCCCTATGGGACCTATAACACTGCAAAAAAAATGTAAAAAAAAGTGTTAATAAAGGTCATTTAACCCCTTCCATAATAAAAGTTTGAATCACCCCCCTTTTCCCATTAAAAAAATAAAACAGTGTAAAAAAATAAATAAATAAACATATGTGGTATCGCCGCGTGCATATCATTAATTAAACCGCACGGTCAATGGCGTACGCGCAAAAAAATTCCAAAGTCCAAAAAAGTGTATTTTGGTCACTTTTTATACCATTAAAAAAATGAATAAAAAGTGATCAAAAAGTCCGATCAAAACAAAAATCATACCAATAAAAACTTCAGATCACGGCGCAAAAAATGAGTCCTCATACCGCCCTGTATGTGGAAAAATAAAAAAGTTATAGGGGTCAGAAGATGACATTTTTAAACGTATAAATTTTCCTGCATGTAGTTATGATTTTTTCCAGAAGTGCGACAAAATCAAACCTATATAAGTAGGGTATCATTTTAACTGTATGGACCTACAGAATAATGATAAGGTGTAATTTTTACCAAAATATGCACTGCGTAGAAACGGAAGCCCCCAAAAGTTACAAAATGGCGTTTTTTTCGATTTTTCGCACAATGATTTTTTTTTCGTTTCGCCGTGCATTTTTGGGTAAAATGACTAATGTCACTGCAAAGTAGAATTGGCGATGCAAAAAATAAGCCATAATATGGATTTTTAGGTGGAAAATTGAAAGGGTTATGATTTTTAAAAGGTAAGGAGGAAAAATCGAAAGTGCAAAAACGGAAAAACCCTGAGTCCTTAAGGGGTTAAGGACCAGGGATTCAGGGTATACCTGTATGTACAAACAAGAAAGTTGCAACAGCACTCTAGGTCAAAAAATGGAGGCTCTCAGCGCACTTTTTGATCAAAATGTGTCCCCCCATCCACCACGCGGAGGTGGTATACCTGTATGCCCTGTGTCCCCAAGAGGTTAAAGATGACCAAGAGAGGTGATCCCATTGCTAAATTCCAAGTGTCATAGCAAACGGTCTATATTCTTATGTTCATGTCAAATTTCAGTCTTCCCTTTTAAATAATGTCAAATTCTATTTTCACTTTCTCAGTATGAGTCTGAAAACTCTCCCCTGTATGCACACTCTTGTGGTGATGGGGTGGTGCTGCTGGTGATAGTGTAGGGTATGATGGTATTAACCCTTAATTGTCATGACGCCAGGGTGCGGTTTCCTCAATGTAATGGTCCTACTGCCAACCGTCCCACAAACGTCAGGGGGAAATAACGGAATGTCCACGGAAGATTTTATGAAGTAAACTTAAAGTAACTTTACTGTATATTTTATGCGACGGCATGTAACAGAACAGTCTTTGAGAGAGAGTACCGTGGGACAGGTTCCTCACAGGTTTGCTGGGACTCCGGGATCAATGAGCTTTGTTTGCCAGCCACTGTGCTACTATTTTTAGGAGATTTGAGTTTCTAGTAGTCACACAGGATTTAGTAGTTTGAGCTTCGAGTAACTTCACGGTTTTGTGGCTGCTAGGTTTTAGGCTTCAGGCATAGCTTGAATTGATGCTGAAGAGATAATGAGATGTGGTTTCTTTACGTGCCAGGAACAAGAGAGTAAGAGAGAAATTTTGTGGCAGCAGCCCCTTATATATTAAGGGGGTGGGACAAAACTCATTGGTCAGCATAACCTGTCAGTCCTGACCCAGTGAACTCTGAGTATCACATGACCCAAAGGTCCTTAAACCATAATACAATTAATTTAAAGGCATGTGACCTCTAAGGCCCTATACAGAGGTATTCCTATATAACATATTAAATATACATATTTATACATTAAGTACTATTTATATGAGGCGACTAGGTTAGCCCTAAAGGAGAGCCCTATTGCCATGGAGGGGCTCTGGCTGAGGGGACTTTAGACAAAGGGACAGGACTAGGTCCTGTACCGGGACACCGCACTCTTCTGCCCACCCTGTTTGGCTATATACATGGAACACTCCATGCATTTTTTTTTAAAGATTACCTGTCACAAGAAAAAAAAATGCTACAGGCTTACTCTTCAACTTGTACTGATGCTGTCCATGTGCATAAATTCTGGTTTTATTCCTTTATGGTTTCCAATTTATGTTCCTTACACTGCATGCAGTTCACTGAAGAGGAGGGGGTGTTCCCTTGAACAAGCTCTTACCTTTACCTTTAGAGCTCATGTGGGAATTTCCTCCCTATCTACTTGGAGCGGACAACTGGCTGTTCTGCGCACTCAGGCTCTGTGCCCCGACCCTGGCTCAAATAGCAAGCTGATTAAAAAGCTGGGAGCATGCACAGATCTCTGCTTGTCCTTCTCATACTATCTGCTAGTAGCTGAACGGATGAGACAGTGTTCTGGAAAGTGGATAGTGGTAAGCAATATAGAGCATTATTTACCTAAAAATATACACATTTTGTAACAAAAGTATATTGTATATATGCATATATAAATAAAATAAAAATGTTTTGCAAAATTACAGTGCCAACTTCACTTTGTAAAAATAACTGCAGCTCCCAAATAACCTGTAGAACAGTTATATACATTCCTAGCACCAGTGTTACTTTCAGTCATTCAGTCACCTTTAAAAAAAATGTATCAGGTACAATTAGGTTTTCCTACATTATCCTGGTCACTATTGCTTAATGTAAAGTCAAAGTATGAAAAAAAAGTATATTGTATTTTTGGGTCTAAAAACTTACTACTATACAAACACTATTTTAAGAAGTAGTCTTCACTATAAGTTAAGCTTGTACAAAAAAAACAACAACCTTTGTTCTCTATAATGTAAGCACAATACAGTATAAAAGCAGCTACTAGTAAGGTGGTATATGGTAAAACTATTATTCTCATTACCTGCTTTTGTAATCTGTGTAACCTTCCCCTACATTATTTATTTTATTTTGCAACATGATATGACATCAAACAACATCAGATATTTGTTTAAAGGATCCTGTCAAGTTGAACACTAAGGCTCGGTTCATACTGAGGAATTTCTGAGTGTAATTTTGCTTAGAAATAATTATACTAGGAAATTCTGGTGCAGAAGAATCCAATTGCTGTCAACAGATTTCGCTGCACAGTGCACACTATGCACCTTGAGTGGTGCAGGTTCTGCCGCAAAAATTCTGGCACTGATAGAAAGATCTTGTTCATTGATTTGGCAGAATCCTCATGGAATACATTGCCCTCTATGTGGATGCCATTTTCTGCACAGTCCTAGTGTTGACTGATTCAGTTGGAGATGGCCGTCCAGTATGAACATAGCCTAAGTCTGATCTGCCAGCACCATTATAATAATGCAGGATATGCTGAGCAAATTGTAAAAAAAAATATTCAGTTTAACTTGTCTGCTATTCTTCTAAATCTTTGCTTATTATAGGCTTAGGAGTTACAGCAAACCATATATCAATTTGCTTGGCTCTTTCTTGTCTATACCGGGATGATGATGGTGTGGTGTCCCGGTACTGGATTGCATCCGTTACCTTGTGGTGAGGTCCCCAAAGTCAGAGTCCCTAGGTACCGGTGGGGTCCCCATCAATAGTTAGCCCCTTGTCACTCCTTTAACAGTTAAAATTATTCAAATTCAATGTGTAAATATGTAAAATAAAGTGTACTTACCTTGTTGTGGCGTCGCAGGACCTGCGGGTCACGTGATGCATTCTAAAAACTCTATGGTTTTCTGGTTCAAGGACCTTTTGGAGGAAGTCAGGTGATCGCCCACCATGCATTGTAATGGTGAGTGACAGCTGACATGGACCAATCCAAAACGGCCCTGCCCCTGCCCATATAAGGGAGCGGCGGCCATTACACTCTCTCTTTCCTCGTGGGCTGCTGATGAAGGAGGATCCGCGCAGCTGTCATCAGCAGTGACTAGGCCCAAGCCTTGCGGCAACGGCCATCTTTACAAAATGTGAGTTATCTAAATCCCTGTTAACTCCGCAAGATCACAGGACCTAAATAGACCCCTAAATCCGGACAGATCTCTGCACCAATCCTAATTCTAATAATCCGTTGGATAAGTCAATGGTCCTCGGCATCTGTCAACCACTGCCGTGCTATATAGAGACTGTATTGATAAGACTGTTGCTGTTAAGTGGATGTACCGCAAGTACCTCAGTAAAGTATATGCAAGTTGAAGTTCATCCCTATTGTGGTTACATATTTTCTTCAAAAGCTGCACATATGTGCAACTCGGAGCTTAGTGACCTGACCGCTGCTGTTTGCTGTTTGTCATTAAGCTCTGCCTATGCTCCAAATCGGCCGCAGAACAGATGATACTGATGATACAGATGATACAGCTAATTGGAAGATTACTGGAGAACCACAATACGGATTGGGGCCAGGTAAGTATCGTTGTCTTCAGTTTTACCTGCATTACCTGTCTTTACCGTTAGGTTAGTGCAGGTGACACTGATTTCCTTTAAACTCAACAGGTATGCCTTCCGCATGCAGTGGAGTATGAGCACTTGATTGGCATGTGATAAAAGGGGTCTTCATTTATAATTAGTTAGGTGAATGGCTGCAAAAATGATTACTGGATCATTCATGTGCCCATTGACTTCTATTTCTGTCAACAGCACATGACCTATTTACAAGAAGAGATATGAGCAAGCCTACATGCTTACAGAATCACTTTAGCAAGCTTGCTGCTATCTTTTCATTGTGCTACATGCCAATTCCCTTGCACTACACAGCAATCCCCTGCTACACACAGCAATCTTTTCTGTGGGGAAACATTGCGTCTTACTGGTGGCCAGATGTCTTATTTCACCTATTTCTCATGGAGAATTACATTGGTGGTTGGCCCTAATAAAAGGTTGATTAGCCCAGCCATAAAGATTTCAAAATCTGTTTTAGCCCTTCTCCTAGAATGAAGCCACACCCAAAGTGCACCCAGCGGTGGTACCCCCGCAATCAGTTCTCTAGGGGATAAGATGTCTAGGGGCGGAGTACCCCTTTAAGCCTTCGCAGGATTTTTAAATGTACCCCCTGTGCTCTTAACCACCTATTGTCTGCTGCTGTGCCAAACACTCACTCTTCTATACATAGTTTTCAAAATGTTTGAGGGTATTACATTCTATGCCAAAAAAATGTGAACACATGACAGATAATGATACCACTTGTAGCTACTAAGTGCCATTAAAGCATTCAGACTAGATGCCTGTGTACATTGCCAGAATGTGCCTCACAGCATTCAATAAACCCTGTGTGCAAATCCTGTTAAACTACATTCCTTTGTAACATTAGAGATTCTGAAGTCTCTGTCAAATTGTGATGCAAAATGTAACCCTTTGTTAAATGCGTCTAGCTTCTGGTGTTTACTTCCGTCTCATTGTTCCTTTGTTTACAGATAAAAGCTGAATATGATATTGAACTGTATTATGGCAATGGTAATTGGTGGCTTGTAAGCAGTTTTCTTGTGAGTGATCAGGGCAGGTGGAGAATCAGTTCTAACTATAGTCTTCTGTATAAAGGTGAAGACTGTTTCATTTTCCAGGGTCTGTATTATGATAACTACACAATTGTATGCCCTAGTTTCTCTTGTCTGCCATTTCATACCTGATTGCTCTTCTTTTGTGAATAAATGAAAGCGCCAGGATATATGCCATGTTCAAACAAGGGTTATACATAAAAGATTGAACTTATTTGCTTTCATTGTCAGCATTGTACAACATTTCTATATATTATAGCTTTAACGTCAGAAGTAGAGATGAGCGAACTTACAGTAAATTCGATTCGTCACAAACTTCTCGGCTGGGCAGTTGATGACTTTTCCTGCATAAATTAGTTCAGCTTTCAGGTGCTCCGGTGGGCTGGAAAAGGTAGATACAGTCCTAGGAGACTCTTTCCTAGGAATGTATCCACCTTTTCCAGCCCACCGGAGCACCTGAAGGCTGAACTAATTTACGCAGGATAAGTCATCAACTGCCGAGCCGAGAAGTTCGTGACAAATCGAATTTACTGCAAGTTCACTCATCTCTAGTCAGAAGGGATTCCTTAATTTAAATTATACCTATTGTTGTTATTCTGCATCAGTCAATAATACCTATGAATACACAAAACTTTGCAACATATCCTATTAAGGGGGTAATACAGGATTTTGTTTATTTGACTATGCTATAGGAGCGGTAAAGTTAGTGTAGTTCATTATTTAGTGTCTGTACCTGTGTGTGATGGTGGTCTTGCAGTTCTTCTGTGATTTTTGCCCCAATATATATATTTATTTATTTTTGTTTAACTGCATGCAAAATTACTCAGGTCTCAGGTTTTCCCAGTTGCAGTGCAGCCAGATGCATGACATCACTAGTCAGGTGTGCAAAGGTAGGCTGCCTGGCTTCAATGGGTGGAGCAACCGCTGAGTGGGAGAGAGATCATTCTGCAACTAATTGTAATTTAGCAACAGCTGGAGACACCCTGGTTAGAAAACACTGGTCTTTTGAATGAAATGCAGCTCATTTGTGTTTTAATAGGTTGGGGGCTAATTATGGTAATCTCACAGCATAGCCATTTATTCCCAAAAGAAGCACAGATCCTTTTTAAGCATGCCCATTACTGTCTGACAGGTATATACTAAAATGACCTTATGTTGGATAACCCCTTTAAGGGAAATAGGCATCTTCCTAACCTTCATGCAGCTTGTATTTTTCCTACCTGTAGGCTTCCTTAGTTAGTATAGAAACCCTGTCATTTGCCAAAACATACCACAATAGCTATTGTCATGAGAAAAAGAAAGTACACTCTCTATGGTTTTACATATAAGGACATAGTAATAGACATCTGGTCCTTAGAAGTTCTTAAAATTAGGTTTACAACACACAACAAATGCCACCGTGTGATTGTTTATTTAACAAAAATGAAAAGTAATAAGTGAAAAACTAACTAATGAATCAATAACTTGTAGAACCACTTTTAGCAGCAATAACCTAAATGGTTTTATGTATGAATTTTGGCTTTATTTCTTTACAACATTTCTCAGTTTGAGGTTAAGACTCATTGAGGTTTGTGGGCATTGATTTATACACAGCTCTGTTAAGGACCTACAACAGAATTTTAATTAGGCTGAGATCTGGACTTTGACAGGGTCACTGTAACACCTTGATTGTTTTCTTTTTTTAGCTATTCTGTTGTAGATTTGCCGATGTACTTAGGATCATTATTCTGTTTCTTGACCCAGTTGTGGCTAAGCTTTATATTTTGAGTAGATGACTACCAAAGAGGCATGGTACGCCACTGTTAGGGCCCGGCCGACAGGGAGGCCCAATCAGGGAAAAAGGGCCACCCTCCAACTAACGTAGGGGGCTACCTGCCTACTAGGGATACTACCTACCTACTGGGGGGACTATCTGAATACTGGTGAAATATACCTGACTAATGGGGTACTACACCTGCCTACTGGGAAGACATACCTGCCTAATGGGGAGACATACCTGCCTAATGGGGGGACTACCTAACTGCTTAATGGGAAACCTATCTACCTAATTTGGGACCTACTTACCTTCCTATTTTTACTCTGGATGGCACCAAGGGGGGCACTATTACCATTTGGGGGCTGTGAAGAGAGTTTTTGTATAGAAGTAAAAAGGGAACTCGAGTGAGGAGTCTGCGGCTTGCACTGTTTCTTTGGCCAGCAGAGTCTGCACCAAACTTGACTGATGGCTCTCACTTTGCCTCCTCTACAGTCCTCCCCTCCGTTACTTACGGGGTGGGTGCCAAAGCCTGTGCATTATGGCTAAACAACATCTCCACTTTGGTCTCGTCTGTAAAAAGGACATGATTCCAGAAGTCTTGTGAAGTGTTCAGATGCAACTATGCAAAGGAATTTGATACTGTGTCACACAGAAGGTTAGTACATAAAATAAGGATGATGGGGCTAAGGAGAATATATGTGTAAATGGAATAGTAACTGGCTCAGTGAAAGAAAAAGAAGATGGTTACTGATAAAACATACTCTGATTGGGTAACAATTATGATTGGGTTACTGCAGGGGGTAGTATTGGGTCCTCTTCTTTGTAATATGTTTGTTAATGACCATAGAGGGTTTACAGAGTAGAATTTCAATATTTGCAGATGATACTAAAGTGGGTAAGGTGTGTGGGTACAGAAACAGCAAATAAAGTTTGGGAAAACTGATGCTGAAAAGGACTTAGGGGTATTGGTAGTTTGTGAAATGGCACATGAAGTTTAATTTGAATAAATGTAAGGCTGTAAAAACTAAATGTACAACAATGTGCTAAATTGTAAAACACTGGGTAAAACTGGTACCAAAAAGGACTTGAGGGTACTGGTGGACAGTCAACTTTAGTGACTAGTGCCAGGCAGCTGCTGCCAAGGCTAATGTCATGTACAAATCACTAGTTAAACCACATATGGAGTATTAAAGGGGTACTCCGGCCCTAAGACCTCTTATCCCCTATCCGAAGGATAGGGGATAAGATGTCTGATAGTGAGGGTGCCGCCGTTGAGGACCCCCACAATCTTTCATACAGCACCCCGCTATCATCAGCCTCCAGAGCGAACATCACTCCGGGTCTGAAGAATCACAATCACGGGGCCGGAGTATTGTGACCTTACAGCTCCGCCCCCGTGTGGTGTCATGCTCCCCCATCAATGCAAGCTTATGGGAGGGTCGTGGTGGCTGTCACGCCCCCTCTAATAGGCTTGCATTGAGGGGGCGGAGCGTGACATCACACGGGGTGGAGCTACGATACTCCGGCCCCTTGATCGTGATGTTCGCTTCAGAGGCTGATGATAGTGGGGTGCTGCATGAAAGATTGCAACGGTCCCCAAGCACCGGGACCACCACGATCAGGCTTCTTATCACCTATCCTTTGGATAGGGGATAAGATGTCTTAGGGCCGGAGTACCCCTTTAAGTACAATTTTAGGCACTGGTATATAAGAAGGATATGGCTAAACCAGACAGGGTCAGGATGAGGGCAACCAGGGTAATTACGGAAAGGGTAGATTAGAGTGACAAGACAGGTTATCAAGTGTGAGGTTATTTATCTAAAAAAGACATCTTTGCGACGATTTGCACCCAATGTACAAGTATATGGACAGTACTGAGATCTTTCTTGTGATCTTTTTATACCTAGGCCAGTAACCATGACAATGGGGCATCCTCTACAGGGAAGAAGGTTTCACCATCAATACAGACATTCTTTGTAACAGCAGTGAGACTATGAAACACACTGAAGTTACATAGAAGCTCTTTTAACTATGTAAATCTAAGCCGTGTTGCCATGTTCTTTTTAGAGACTGGGTTGTAACTCCTGTTTTTTTTTTTGGCTAAATCTTTAGTCATTACACAGTCTAAACTTGAATTTGCTGGGATATCATCTCCTGGGAAGATTGTCAACTGTCTTAAATGTTTTCCACTAGTGAATAATCTTTCTGTAGAATTATGAACTTCAAATAGTTTTGAAATGGCATTATAACCATTCCTAGATTAACTCCTAGAGGGCACAGGGTATACAGGTATGCCCTGGGCGCTTGGGACTTAGCGGACCAGGACGTACATGTACGTCCTACATCACGCCATGGTTATGAAGCCAGTGCAGGAGCTGTGCTTGCCTCATAGACCTCGGGTCCTGGCTGCTATTAGCATCCAGGGACCCACCGGTAATGGCGGACATCAGTGATCTAACCCCTTAGATGTCATCTGTCTGCAGCGGTTCCAGTGGTTTATCTGATTGTCCACGGCATGGCCGGAGGTCTCCTTACCTGTATCCTGGGAAGCAGCGCTCTACTAACACCGCACCCCCCCCCCCCCCCATCTTCACACTTAATCATACTTGAGGAGCACTGCTTGCACTCCACTGACAGAGATCGACCACCCCCAACCCCCCCTTTTCCCCCACCCTACTGGGGGAGCGCCGCTTGTGCTCCAATGATTGACACAACCTCCACAACACCCCCCCACTCCCCGTCATCATCATACTGTAGTAATGCTGCTTGCGCTGCCCTTACAGACTCTCCCCCGGTTCTCCTCATACCAGGGCCTCTGCTCCTCACTGGAGGGGGTGAAGAAATGGTGGCTGGAGAGGAGTCGTGCACTTTGACGGAAATCACTGCCTCTGGCCTCCGTGCATCCCGAGCACCTCACCAGCAGCAGGCCGTGGCAGAAGGTAAGGAGACCAAGGATGGGGGGGGGGGGATTTTAAATGGATGTATATATGATGTGTGTGTGAATGTATAATATGTGTATAAGTATTATGTATTATGTGTGTATGTATAATGTATGTATGATGTGTGTGCACATGTGTATGTATTTAGGCATGATGTGTCTATGTATGTATGATGTGCATATGTATGTGCGCATGTATGTATGATGTGCACATGTATGTAGGTATGATGTGGTAGATGTGTATGATGCATCTATGCTGTGTGTGTATGTACGTATGTATGATAGATGGGTGCATGTATGATGTGTGTGTAGGTATGATGGGGTAAGAATGTATAATGTATGATGAATTTATGTATGATAGATGGGTGAATTTATAATGCATGTATGTATGATTTGTGTATGTATGATAGATACTGTTGCAACTACAACCTAAAGGGGGCTGCTGCTACTACTACCTAAAGAGGAGCCGCTACTGCTATATACTGGGGCCTGCAACTTTATACAGGGGACTTCAACCATATAAAGGGGGGCTACTATCTACAATGGGTCCTTCCTACAGGGAATAACCTCTACTTATAGGAGACTGCTACTGCCTACAGGGGGCAGTTATCTACATGAGGACCTACTTCCAGGTGGCACCTACCTACTCGTGGCACCGCCATAATAGGGGAACCATGTGAAGGGACCTGTCACCTATTGGCGTGACCTATCTATTTAATGGAGGGGACCAACCTTCTCTTTCCCAACCCACTTATCTACCCAACAAGGGGTTATTATTACTGAATGGAGTGCTATAGGTGCTGAAAAAGTGCGGAGCCTAAAATGTTTGTCTGGCAGGTTCTGTGGAGACGGGTTGTGGTTGGAAGAAATCATCATGGCGGTCTGGGCCAGATGGTGAAGAAAAAGGAAAGTGAACAACTCTGATCAGAGAAGACGTCACCTGTGAGTCACCTGTAACTGTTTGCAATCACTTATATGGTCCGAGCTAATGTAGAGCTGGTATATACTACTATATGGTCACTGTATGAGGGGAATATTTCCTCCTTGTATACTGATATTATGGGTAATATTGGTCTCAGTATACAGGATTTGGTCAGTAACAGTATGATGGTAGTATGTACGGTGATAATGTTCCTCCTTGTATATTGGTTTTATTGGTAAGATTGGTCTCAGTATACAGAATTTGGTCAGTCACAGTATGATGGTAATATGTATGGTAATACTATTTCCTCTTTAAATCCTTGTGTTATTTCGTAACTATGGGGGGAATTTGTGAAAACCTGTGTAGAGGAAAATAAAAATAGAGAAACATAGCTGCACATGCACGATTTGTATTTTGATCTACTTGCTTCTCAGCATAATTTAAAAAACTAACAGGTTATTTTTTTATTTTATTTATACACATATAGAGACACTTACATCAATCTATATGACATTGTACAGAGTAAAACATTAACTTAGCATCAGGGCCAGTTTTAGGCTTAGCGTGGCCCTGAGCAAAATCAAAAGTTGTAATCGTGCACTAACCAGATTTGCACATTTTTGATCACTTCAAATACCATAAAAAAATATCTAAAAAGCTATTGAAAAGTCCCATAAAAACAAAAATGCTACAAATAAAAACTACAAATCACAGTGCCAAAAATTACCCTCATACATCCCCTTATACAGAAAATAAAAGAGTTATAGGGATCAGAATAGTACAATTTAATATTTTTGTATAGTTCCCCCATATTAGGTTGGCAGCATAGTTCCCCCACATTAGGTTGGCAGCATAGTTCCCCCACATTAGGTTGGCAGCATAGTTCCCCCACATTAGGATGGCAGCATAGTTCCCCCACATTAGGATTGCAGCATAGCTCCCCCACATTAGGTTGGCAGCATAGTTCCCCCACATTAGGTTGTAGTTCCCCCACATTAGGTTGGCAGTATAGGTCCCCCCCCCCACATTAGGTTGTCAGTATAGTTCCCCCCACATTAGGTTGTCAGTATAGTTCCCCCCACATTAGGTTGTCAGTATAGTTCCCCCCACATTAGGTTGTCAGTATAGTTCCCCCCACATTAGGTTGGCAGTATAGTTCCCCCACATTAGGTTGTCAAGTATAGTTCCCCCACATTAGGCTGGCAGTATAGGTCCCCCCCCCCACATTAGGTTGTCAGTATAGTTCCCCCCACATTAGGTTGTCAGTATAGTTCCCCCCACATTAGGTTGTCAGTATAGTTCCCCCCACATTAGGTTGTCAGTATAGTTCCCCCCACATTAGGTTGGCAGTATAGTTCCCCCACATTAGGTTGGCAGCATAGTTCCCCCACATTAGGATTGCAGCATAGCTCCCCCACATTAGGTTGGCAGCATAGTTCCCCCACATTAGGTTGTAGTTCCCCCACATTACGCTGGCAGTATACCTTCCCCCACAATAGGTTGTAGTTCCCCCACATTCGTTTGGCAGTGTAGTTCCCCCACATTAGACTGGCAGTATAGTTCCCTCACATTAGGTTGTCAGTATAGTTCCCCCACATTAGGCTGACAGTATAAGTCCCCCCACATTAGGCTGACAGTACAAGTCCCCCCACATTAAGTTGGCAGTACAAGTCCCCCCACATTAGGCTGGCAGTACAAGTCCCCCCACATTAGGCTGGCAGTATAGTTCCCCCACATTAGGTTGTCAGTATAGTTCCCCCCCACATTAGGTTGTAATTCCCCCCACATTAGGATGTAGTTCCCCCACATTAGGCTGTCAGTATAGTTTCCCCACATTAGGTTGGCAGTATAGTTCCCCCACATTAGGTTGTAGTTCCCCCACATTAGGTTGTCAGTATAGTTCCCCCACATTATGCTGGCAGTATAAGTCCCCCCACATTAGGTTGGCAGTACAGTTTCTCCACATTAGGTTGGCAGTACAGTTCCCTCACATTAGGTTGGCAGTACAGTTTCCCCACATTAGGTGCAGTATAGTTCCCCCACATTAGGTGCAGTATAGCTCCCCCACAGTGTATGGCTGGAGGCTGTATGCCTGTGTACTGCCCCACTTCAGTACTCAGACCACCGCTCCTCCGGTCCGGGGTCACAATCTATAGGCCATAGCAGTAGGTCTCGGGACCGGAGGAGTGGTGGTCGGAGCACTGAAGATGACGTGCCGCTGGTAACTTACCATGCGTGCGTCCTCCTCGATGCTCCGAAGCTCTGCTCCTCCGTTCCTATGGGCACATACATGGCACGTCAGTGACGTCCCTGCGTGTGCTACCTCACGATGGCCCCTGCATTTTTAAAGTTAACGCAGGGCCGCAGAAAGGTATCCGGGACATCCTTGTGTCCCAAAAAGATCTTTCGGGACATTGGAAAGTGGACATTGGACATTGAAAGTGACGGGGCCCCTGCGGGCTGCTCAGTGGTGGATTCCCCCCCCCCCCCCCCCTGGATCCACCACTGAGCAGCCCGCAGGGGGCCCCCTGGGGGATGGGGGCCCTGGACAATTGCCTGGATTGCCTGTTTGTGAATTGATTTTTTATCAATTCAAATCAGTTTATGATTGCTTACGGGAATTTTTTTTCCCCTTGTAGCTCTATAAGCCTCTGCCTATTGTAAATACTAAAATTTCTGTGCTTTACTCAATCCAAACCTGTCCTTTAATACTTCAAAAGACTCCAGCTCACCTCCCTGACAAATGTGACTTTATATATTTTATACCCTGTTTATCCCAAAATTTCCAATCCAACCCCCTCCTGAATTCCAACAATGTCCCATTGTGCCATAATTTCGTGAAAATTGAACTACCTTTTTTTTTAAATTCCTTCCAAACTTTAGCATATAATAAAGCAACAGGTGTGACACCTTCCTTATTCCATCCAGTTTTTAAAACTTCATATTTATCACCTTAGCCTCTTTGGTCAGTTTCATATAAGTTTCAGTGAATAAGTATTTTTCCATCTCTTAACATTTAAGAGTTGAATGGCTAAAAAATAAAGCTTAAATTTGGGGAGGCTCCACCCTCCTTCCCCTTCCCTCTGGGTCAACTTTTCATATTTGATGAACTTCCCAAGTAGTACCTCTATGGGGAAGATTTATCAAAACCTGTCCAGAGGAAAAGTTGCCCAGTTGCCCATAACAACCAATCAGATCGCTTCTTTCATTTTGCAGAGGCCTTGTTAACCTCTTAAGGACCCATGACGTATGCGTATGTCATGAGTCTGCTCCCGATCTATAACGCGGGGCCATGCCGGTTAGCTCAGGGAGCTGTAAGAGATCGCCGCGGCGAAATCGCGGCATCCCGAACAGCTTACAAGGCAGCTGGAGGATCCCTACCTGCCTCCTCGCTGTCCGATCACCGAATGACTGCTCAGTGCCAGAGATCCAGGCATCAGCAGTCAAGCGGCAGAATCATTGATCAGTGTTTTCTTATGAGAAACCACTGATCAATGTAAAAGATCAATGTGTGCAGTGTTATAGGTCCCTATGGGAGCTATAACACTGCAAAAAAAAAAAAAATGTGAAAAAAGTGAATAAAGATCATTTAACACCTCCCCTAATAAAAGTTTGAATCATCCCCCTTTTCCCATAAAAAAAGAGTAAATAAAAATAAACATATGTCCGAATTATAAAAATATATATTGTTAATTAAACCGCATGGTCAATGGCGTACGCGCCAAAAAATGAGCCCTCATACCGCCCCATACGTGGAAAAAAAAATAAGTTATAGGGGTCAGAATATGACAATTTTAAACATATACATTTTCCTGCATGTAGTCATGATTTTTTCCAGAAGTACAACAAAATCAAACCTATATAATTGGGGTATCATTTAATCATATGGACCTACAGAATAAAGAGAAGGTGTCATTTTTACCGAAAAATGTACTGTGTAGAAACGGAAGCCCCCAAAATTTACAAAATGGCGTTTTTTTTTCAATTTTGTCTCACAATGTTTTTTTTCCATTTCGCCGTAGATTTTTGGGTAAAATGACTGATGTCTTTACAAAGTAGAATTGGTGGCGTAAAAAATAAGCCATCATATGGATTTTTAGGTGAAAATTGAAAGAGTTATGATTTTTTAAAGGTAAGGAGGAAAAAAACTGAAAAACCCCGGGTCCTTAAGGGGTTAAAAATGAAAGAAGCTATCTGATTGGTTGCTATGGGCAACTGAGCAACTTCCTCTGGACAAGTTTTGATAAATCTCCCCCTCCATCATTATACCAACCTTCCATTATCCATATTGGGCATGCACAGAAAACACAATCTTTGGTAAAATTATCATCTTGATCAGGGCAACCCTATCAGCAATTGATAATGGGAGCTTGGTCCTGATATCTATCTTGCTTTTAACCTCTTCAGGGCGCAGGGCGTATGCATACGCCCTGCATCCCGAGTCCTTAAAGTGGTACTCCAGTGGAAAACTTTTTTTTTTTTTAATCAACTAATGCCAGAAAGTTAAACAGATTTGTAAATAAATGTTATTAATTTAAAAATCTTAATCCTTCCAGTACTTATTAGCTGCTGAATACTACAGAGAAAATTATTTTCCTTTTGGAACACAGTGGTCTCTGCTGATATCTCTGTTCATTTTAGGAACTGTCAAGAGCAGCATATGTTTGCTATGGGGATTTTCTCCTATTTTGTACAGTTCTTAAAATGGACAAAGAGAGCTCTGTGTTTCAAAAAGAAAATAATTTCCATTGTAGTATTCAGCAGCTAATAAGTACTGGAAGTATTAAGCTTTTTTAATAGAAGCATGTTACAAATTTGTTTACATTTCTGGCACCAGTTGATTTAAAAAAAAAAAAGGTTTCCACCGGAGTACCTCTTTAAGTACGTAGGACGTCTGGGTATGCATGTGGGAATTCCGGTCCCCGCTGCTAGCCGGTCGGGGACCGGACCGGGATGAGTCAGCAGGCATCCCAACACATCGCCGAGGGGGGTCACGAGACCCCCCCCCATGTCGGTGATCGGCTTAAATCGCCGGTCAATTCAGACCGGCGATTTTCGGCAATTCCGGATCATACGGGTCTCCGGTGACCCAAAAAAATAAGGGGGATCAGGGGTTTCCAAGAAACCCCCGGTCTCCCTGAAGGGATAGGAGTGAGGTGGCAGGGTTGCTACCCCTTCTATTCCTGCTATTGGTCGGTCAGAAGCGACCGACCAATAGCAGACCGGGGGCGGAGGGGTTAAAGTTCGGTTCCCCCATTCTTCGCACTGACGGTAATCTGGGCAGAATGGGGAACTGTAGCGTGACCGGTGGCAGCGGTGGAGGTCCCTTACCTGCGATCGGCGGAAGCGGGCGGCGATGACGTGCGGCTCCGTGGTACAGACTATGGAAGCCGATGAGTAGTTGCCTAGCAACATCTGGAGGGTTACAGTTTGGAGACCACTGTACAGTAGTACAGTGTCTGTAGTACACACGTGCAAGTTTCACAGTTTTGACTCTGCTATATAATGCTGTGCAGTGTCAGCTCTGCTATGCGGCAGGAAGTTGCGTCTGAGGGAGAATCGTCTGAGGCATGATGGGGTTTTGGACGACCTAGTTTTGAATGAGGGAGGATGGAGTTGTGGCTGAAGGAGGACAGCGATTGGTGTGAGGGAGGACGGAGTTGCGGCTGACAACTGACGGCGATTGTTCCGAGGGAGGAAGCGGGACGTCATTTCCCCTGATGGAGGACAGAGTTACGTCTGATGACTGAGGATGTCCTAAAATGGACACCGTACGCATGGCGCTCTCTCACTTCGGAGCCCTGTCGTATTTCAAGGAAACAGTTTAGGGCCACATATGGGGCATTTACGTACTTTCCGTGCAATTGCGTTACAAATTTCTCCTTTTACCCCTTATGAAAAGGTAAAGTTGGGGTCTACACCAGCCTGTTAGTGTAAAAATGTTTTAATTTTTACACTAACATACTGGTATTGCCCCATACTTTTTATTTGCACAAGAGGTAAAAGGAAAAAAAAGACCCCCAAAATCAGCAGCGCAATTTCTCCCGAGTACGGAAATACCCCATATGTGGGCGTAAAATGCTCTGCGGACGCACAACAGGGCTCAGGAGTGAGAGCGCACAATGTACATTTAAAGCCTTAATTGGTGATTTGCACAGGGGTGGCTGATTTTACTGCGGTTCTGATATAAGCGCAAAAAAATGAATACCCACATGTGACCCTATTTTGGAAACGACACCCCTCACGGAACGTAACAAGGGGCATAGTGAGCCTTAACACCCCACAGGTGTTTGACGGATTTTCGTTAAAGTTGGATGGGAAAATGAAAAAAACTAAAATGCTGGTGTTACCCTAAATTTTTCTTTTTCACAAGAGAAAATAGGAAAAAAGCCCCCCAAAAATGTTAATCCCATTTCTTCTGAGTAAGAACATACCCCATATGTGGATGTAAAGTGCTCTGCGGGCAGGGCCAGATTTAGGCTGCCTGGATGACGGAGCACTTCATTATGATGGGCCCCCCCTACAGTCCCCCTTCCCTTCCACTGAGACTTGTTGCGGGCCTGTCAAGTAAGGAACAGACAGAGACCAAAAATAGGCCTGGGCATATTAGGCTATGCAGCCTTTTTTTTGGGGGGGGGGGGTAGGTGTTACAGGAGTCAGGCCCCCGTTAAAATAAAATGGGCTGCATAGTCTAAAATCTAATAGAGATCTAGTGGGACAGTCAGGAGAATACACAAACCTAAAATGACTCACAGGAGACGTCTTCTCTGTTGTCTTCCTTTTCTTTTCTTCTTCATCTGGTCCAGAGGCCATGTCTTCTTCCAGCTCCATCTTCCTCTGTAAAGTTCGATGCCTGGACATCATTGGTTCCTCACTTTGCCAACCGATCCTCATTCTCTGTATAAAGACAACAATCATTATAACCCTTCAAGAGACTGTGTTTTCTAAATATAATACTGCCAACCCCTGTGTGCCCTGTATATTATACTGCCAAACATCATGCCCTCTAAAAATAATACTACCACACACTGTCTTCCATAGTGTGCCCAGAGCAGCAGCATCCCATTGAAAACAAGCAAAATTCTGCTGGCGGAAGTACGTAGTTTGGACAAGCCATAATTCCCCCAGACCCCTCTGCCCCCCAAGACCACTAAGTCCTCCTCCAGATTCCTGCTCCCAGAGACCCCTAAAGGCTAGGTTTCCCCCCTTTTTTTTACTTGCAAAAACACAGAAAAACTTATTGCTTTTTCCTGTGTTATGGTAATTTTTTGGCATTTTTTTCTTGTGCTTTTGCCTTCTCTGGAAACTTAGCCTTAGTCCTCCCCTGGTCCTTAAGTCCCCCCCCCCCCCTTCAACACTGTTCCTTCTCCACTATTCCCCTTTTATGCACCCCCTACCCCCCCCTCACCTCCCCCCCCCAAAAAAAACAAACTCACTTCAGGCCCCCATGCCCTCCTGGTCCTTCTCCACAACACTTTTCTTCACCAACCCCACCCCACATTAGGTTGGCAGTATAGTTTCCCCACATTACGTTGGCAGTATAGTTCCCCGCATTAGGTAATTTTTCCCCCCACATTAGGTGCAGTACATTTCCCCCCCCCCCACATTAGGTGCAGTACATTTCCCCCCCCCCCCCACATTAGGTGCAGCATAGTTCCTCCCCCCCCCCACATTAGGTGCAGTACAGTTCCCCCCCACATTAGGTTGGCAGTACAGTTTCCCCCACATTAGGTTGGCAGTACAGTTTCCCCCACATTAGGTTGGCAGTACAGTTTCCCCCACATTAGGTGCAGTACAGTTCCCCACAGACATACAGCCTTCAGCCATATACAGTGTACGGCTGGAGGCTGTATGCCTGATTGCCCCAAGAGGAGGGGAGGGTATATATTGTCAGGATCCGTACTGGTATGCGGAGAGGACACTGGTGGTGGATCCTCTGTGTCAGTGAGGTGATGGCGTGGGCCGTACCAGGGGAACGGAATCTAAGGGGTTACTGGTTTTCACCAGAGCCCGCCGCAAAGTGGGATGGACTTGCAGCGACAGGTAACCCCCAGGTTGTTCCACCCGATAGTGACTCAACCTCAAAGACAGCTGAGACAGGCGCGGTACACAAGGACTAGACAGAGATGAGGTCAGACGTAGCAGAAGGTCAGGGCAGGCAGCGAGGTTCGTAGTCAGGGGCAACAGCAGAGGTCTGGGTACACAGGCTTGGGAACACACTATAACGCTTTCTCAGGGCACAAGGCACCAAGATCCGGCAGGGAACGGAAGGGAAAGCAGACATGGAACAGATGGAAGCTGATTAGACTGATTGGGCCAGGCACCAATCAGCGGTGCGCTGGCCCTTTAAATCTGAGAGCCCCGGTGCGCGCGCGCTCTAGAGAGCGGGGCTGCGCGCACCAGGACCCAGCAGGAGATCGGGACAGGTGAGTGGGACGGGATGCGATCCGCGAACGGGCACGTCCCGATAGGCGGATCGCATCCCCGCCGGGCACAACAGAGCAGCGTCTACGGTCAGCGCTGCTGACCGGAGCGCTGCAGGGCAGAAGACGCCGCGAGCGCTCCGGAGGAGGAGGGGGACTCGGAGCGCTCGGCGTAACATATATGACACTAAGCAACAATTATGCCCATAAGGCACTGAATTCCTCCTAATCCCTACTCTTATAAAACATAACTTTTTTTAAACTTAAATTATAATTAAACCTGAAGAATTATTAAAATCACAACTAGTTCCACTGGATGTGATCCACCATCCTTCCCAATGTGTGTATCACTGTTCTTACTCAGAACTGGTCTGGGGAAGGATATTCAACACTCAGTAGTACTGACTAATATGGCGAAGATTTCAATGCTAACTCGGGTTTATTGCCAATATGGAGGGCAATTGCACCTGCAGTGTGCAATGCCACTCACTTATCCTAATGATTAAAATCGTATCTCCTACATCCTGCATGTTTCGCCACTGTATGTGGCTTTATCAAGGATGTCAGATAGCAGAATAAATGCTCCACATGTCAGCTCGGGCTTATATGCCCTCAGAGTCTGACGTCATGGCCAATTAGTCCACGTTCGTCACATAATAAAACTGTCACACCAATCACTATCCTCTGTACCTATAAACAAACACACCTTGATAGACGTCACAGCCGTCCCCATCCAATCAGTTAGTCTCGAATACATTCCTCGGGACGTAGGTGTTCCTGAGAAAGTCACCCTTGGTGACGGAACGCGTGGGGACCGCTTTTGGTGGGGGGGGGGGGGACACCTGCTCCTGTACCTACCATGTGATGTATCATTGATATGTTTTTTTTCTCCATTGTGACTGGATAGACTAGTGCTATCACTAACTTGTGATTACGGGTATTAAGACTATATATTTTGCACTTTGTTCTTTTTAATCATTGTTGTTATTACTAGCTTTTTTGCACAGATATTATATGACTTGAAATGATTTGCTATTACTGTATCAGTTATTGCTGCTAGGATCAGTGATCGCGTACCCGTGGTGCCTTAGTTGGCACCGCACATGCGCGTCAACGGACAATCCACAGGCAAGTGGAGCGCAGGTCATCTCATCCTTCCCGTCCTGGGTAAGTTGCGCAGGACATTGGACTTCGACTTTTCTTTACACTGAAATTCCTATTGCGCGTGACAGGACTGTTACTTGTTTCTTGTCTTGTTCATTTCACAGAGTATCTGTCATGTATACCATCTATTATGTGTCAGTACTAGCCGCAAAATTGAGATGTTCTAAACCATATAGATTTATAAAACCAGATGAGTCCAATCCAAACTGTTTCATTCCAGATGTAATGTCATTCCTAAATTAAACAAATTATAAAAATTATTATTATTATTTTGTTTGTTTGATCTATATCCTTGGTAACCCATACCTAACTTGAAGAAAATATTGTTTCATTATTTCATTCATTATATTTTATTTCTATTTTTATTTATTTTATGTTTATATTTATTTTTATATTTTATTTATTTATTCACATCCATATTACAACACCAAGAATGTGAATAAATAAATAAAATATAAAAATAAAATAAAAATTTTAATGGAAATAAAATAAAATGAATGAAATAATGAAAATATAAGGGGCACAGTGAGCATTTACGCCCCACAGGTGTCTGACAGATTTTTGGAACAGTGGATTTTTCATTTTCACAGCCGACTGTTCCAAAGACCTTTCAAACGCCAGTGGGGTGTAAATGCTCACTGCACCCCTTATTAAATTCTGTGATCCCCTCCCGATTCCAGCGCCGATCAATTCAATCCGGCGATTTGCGGCGATTCTGGGCTGATCAGGTCTCTGGTGACCTGATAGCCCAGGAAATAGGGATGATCATCCTGAGGGATAGGAGCGAGGTGGACTAACCGACCAATGGCAATTGGGGGCGGGGGTTTACTGTTGAAACCCCCTCCCTGCCTGCCCCTGGGTGAGCGAGGGGGGTGAAGATGGTGGCGGTTACCAAAGTCCACGGGACCGTCGATCGTGGCGGGATTGGCGGCAGTGAGGAGGCGGTGGCGGAGCAGCAGTGAAGGCAGCAGTAAAGATCAGTGGTAAGTGATCTTCACTGCTGCCTGCTAGGAGTTGCCAAAGACTGTCTGGGCATGCTGGGAGTTGTAGTTCGGCAACATGTGGCCCTTCAGATGTTGCTGAACAACAACTCCCAGCATGCCTGGGCAGTCTGGGCATGCTTGGAGTTCTAGTTTTGCAACATCTGTAGGGCTACAGTTTGGACACCACTGCACAGTGATCTCCAAATTGTTCTCCAGTTTTTTGCATAACTACAACTCCAAACATGCCCTTCGGCTGTCTGGGCATGCTGGGAGCTGTAGTTTTGCTACAACTGGAGGCACACTGGTTGGGAAACATTGTCTGTTTCCTAACTCTGTTTCCAAACCCGTGTGCCTCCAGCTGTTGCAAAACTACAACTCCCAGCATGCACTGACACACTTTGCATGCTGGGAGTTGTAGTTTTGCAACAGCTGGAGGCACACAGGTTGGGAAACACTGAGTTAAGTAGCAAACTCTCAGTGTTGTGCAACCAGTTTGCCTCCAGCTATTGCATAACTACAACCCCCAGCATGCATGGACAGCCAAAGGGCATGCTGGAAATTGTAGTAGTATGCCTCCAGCTGCCCTCCGTGCATGCTGGGGGTTATAGTTTTTGCAACAGCTGAAGGCACACTGGTTGCGAAATACAGAGTTTGTTACCTAACTCAGTGTTTTGCAACCAGTGTGCCCCCAGCTGTTGCATAACTGTAACCCCCAGCATTCACGGACAGCCAAAGGGCATGCTGGGAGTTGTAGTTTTGCAACAGCTGGAGGTTGCGCACCCCCCCCCCCATGTGAATGTACAGGGTACACACGGGCGGGTTTACAGCGAGTTTCTCGCGGCAAGTTTGAGATGCTGCAAATTTCCCGCTGCAGCTCAAAATCCCATCAGGAAACTCGCTGTGAACCCCTACCCATTTGAATGTACCCTAAAAACACTACGCTACACCTACACAAAATAAAGGTTAAAACACTACATATACACATAACCCCCCCACCCCCCAATAAAAATGAGAAATGTCTGGTACGGCATGGTTTCTAAAAAAGAGCCTCCAGCTGTTGCTAAACAACACCCAGTGTTGCCGGACAGCCATTGACTATCCAGGCATGCTGGGAGTTTTCAACAGCTGGAGGCACCCTATTTGGGAAACACTGCCGCAGGGTAATTTTGGTATAGGAGGCAAGTCTAATTCTTGCATCCAGGTCAGTCCCTATGCAAATCCTAACTTAGGCCTCAAATGCGCATGGCGCTCATTCACTTTGGAGCCCTGTCGTATTACAAGGCAACAGTTTAGGGCTACATATGGGGTATTTCCGTACTTGGGAGAAATTGCCTAACAAATTTTGGGGGGATTTTTCTCCTTTTACCCCTTAGGAAAAGATAAAGTGGAGCTCTACACCAGCATGTTATTGTAATTATTTTTATTTTTTTTACACTAACATGCTGGTGTTGCCCCATACCTTTGATTTTCACAAGAAATAAAAGGAAAAAAGACCCCCAAAATTTGTAACACAATTTCTTCTGAGTATGGAAATACCCCATATGTGGACGTAAAATGCTCTGCGGACGCACAAGGCTCAGGAGTGGGAGTGCTATTTGAGGTGATTTGCACAGGGGGTGGCTGATTATTACAGCGGTTCTGACATAAACGCAAAAAAAAAATAAAAAAAAAAAATAAAAATAAATAAAAAAACACCCACATGTGACCCCATTTTGGAAACTACACCCATCTCAGAACATAACAATGGGTACAGTGAGCCTTATCACCCCACAGGTGTTTTGGTTAAAGTTGGACGTGAAAATTTTTTTATTTTTATTTTTTCACTAAAATCCTGGTGTTATCCCAAATTTTTCATTTTCACAGGGGGCAATAGGAAAAAAGCCCCCCAAAATTTGTAATCCCATTTCTTTTGAGTATGGAAATGCCCCATATGTGAATGTAAAGTGCTCTGTGGGCGGACTACAATGCTCAGAAGAGAAGGAGCACCATTGGGCTTTTGGACAGAGAATGTGTCTGGAATTGAAGGCCATGTGCGTTTACAAAGCCCCCGGTGGTGCCAGAACAGTGAACCCCCCCCCCCACATGTGACCCACATTTTGGAAACTACACCCCTCAAGGAATGTAATAAGGGGTGAAGTGAGAATTTGCACCCCACAGGTGTCTAACAGATTTTTGGAACAATGGTCAGTGAAAATGAACAAATTTATTTTTCATTTGCACAGTCCACTGTTCAAAAGATCTGTCAAATGCCAGTGGGGTTGTTTCCAAAATGGGTCACATGTGGGGGGGGGGGGGGGGGTTTCTGCTGTTCTGGCTGCATGGCAGGTTTGTAAATGCACATGGCCCTGACTTCAATTCCAGCAAAATTCTCTTGCCAAAAGTCCTTTGGTGCTCCTTCTGAGACCTGTAGTGCGCTTGCAGAGCACTTAACGTCCACATATGGGACGTTTTCTTAATTGGGAGAAATTGGGCTTCAAATTTTGGGCTCCATTTTCTCCTATTACCCTTTGTGAAAAAGAAAAATTTGGGGTAACACCATCATTTAAAAAAAATCAAATTTTCAATCTTCACGACCAAATTCAATGCAAAATCGTCAAACCTGTGAGGTGTTAAGGCTCACTATACCCCTTGTTACGTTCCTTGAGGGATGTAGTTTCCAAAATACTATGCCATGTGATGAGATATTTGCTGTTCTTGCACCCTGGGGACTTTCTAAATGCAAAATGCCCCCCAAAAACCATTTCAGCAAAATTCTCTTTCACCAGCAGAGCACTTATGTCCACATATGGGGCATTTTCTTAATCGGGAGAAATTCAGTTTCAAATTTTGGGGGTCCATTTTCTCCTATTACCCCTCTTGTGAAAAAGAAAAATTTGGAATAACACCATCATTTTAGTATAAAAAAATTGCATTTTTCACCTTTACGGCCCACTTTTCATAAAACCTGTGATGTGTAAGTACTCTCTGTAACCCTTGTTACGTTCCTGGAGGGGTCTAGTTTCCAAAATGGTGTCACACGTGGGTTTTTTTCTGCTGTTCTGGCATCATGGGAGGTTTGAAAATGCACATGGCCAATTTCTATAATGGGTTCATTTATGGGGTATTTCTCACAGAAAGGCTTCTCAAATCCACTTCAAACTTAACAGGTCCCTGAAAAATTCAGATTTTGAAATTTTAGTGAAAATTTTGAAAATTGCTGCTATACTTTGAAGCCCTCTGATGTCTTCAAAAAGTAAAAACATGTCAACTTTATGATGCCAACATAAAGTAGACATATTGGGGGAGATTTATCAAAGGATTTAGACTGGTTTTTCCTGTCTAAATTTGTCGCACAGAAAGTCGCAGTCTAATAGAAGGAAACTTCATCCAGGTCAACCAGGTTTAAATACAGTCTAAAGCATAGATCTCAAAGTCTGTGCACAGAATTTATCAAGAGCCGTGCGCCTTTTGATAAATTAGACGCACAATAGACCAGCCTGACGCTCTGTAGTTTGGTCTATATTGATGCAGGACATAGACAGTATTTGTGAATCAATATAAAATTTATTTGGAATATCCATTTTCCTTTCAAGCAGATATTTTCAAAGTTAGAAAAATGCATAATTTTCTAAATTTTCATGAAATTTGGAGATTTTTCACCAAGAAAGGATGCAAGTAACGACGAAAATTTACCACTAGGTTAAAGTAGAATATGTCACGAAAAAACAATCTTAAAATCAGAATAAATCGGTAAAAGCATCCCAGAATTATTGATGCATAAAGTGACAGTGGTCGGAATTGCAAAAAAAAGCTCAGTCCAGAAATGGGCACTGTAAGATACAAAAACTTTTGATATGTTGTAAAGCATGCAAAACCAATAGGTTTTGCATTTGCTTTAATTAGAAAATTTTCAGTACTTCATACTGAAAAAGCCAGTCAAACAACTGCCCCCCCCCCCTGCCTGCTACGACACATACTAGTCCTGCTGTGTCCATGTGTTATCACCTATGTCATGGACACATTTCCTTGATTGACAGCTATGAGCGCAGGGCTCAAAGATGGAGGAAAAATCCTCCTACTGTCCTCGTGTCCCGCCACTGTCAGTTAGGACAAGTTGGGAGTTGTAGTTTTGCTAATGCTAGGGGAGATGTGAGCAGACAGCATGCTGAGGGAGGGGGCGGAGACATGCACAGTGAGGCCACGCCCCCTCCCTTTGAGAGGAATCCAGACTAGTGAGCTATATTAAAAGTGTAATAAAAATATAAACAAAGCTGCTAGACACATGAATAGATGTACATGGTCAGGATTAGGTACTGAGTGATATATAAAAAAAAATGTTTTTGTTGGATCTGACTGGTAGTCTTTAAAGGGGTACTCCGCCCAAGCATCTTTCCCCTATCCAAAGGATAGGAGATAACATGTCAGATTGCGGGGGTCCTGCCGCTGGGGACCCCGGGATCTCGGCTGCAGCAGCCCGCTATCATTACTGCACAGAGCAAACTCGCTCTGTGCATAATGACCGGAGATACAGGGGTCGGAGCATCGTGACGTCACGGCTCTGTCCCTCGTGACGTCACGGTCCACCCCCTTAATTCAAGTCTATTGGAGAGGGCGTGATACTTTGCATAGGGGATAAGATGCTAGGAATGGAGTACCCCTTTGAGGTGAAAAGGGCTTAGTACTTTAGGGGTTAATAAAGGTTAATAAAGATAGGGCGACATGACCCAATTTTCTGTGGATCTTTGTCTTTCTTAGGGATTAATATTATATTTGTCTCTTCAATCATACAAAGGAGTGCATTATTATCACAGGATTCAAGAAAATGTTTTCTTAAAAATGGAGTTAATACCTCTGTGAGTTCCCTGTAAACATTAAATGTCAGCCCATCTGGACCAGGCGTTTCTGTACCATTAAATGATCGCAACACCTCCCTCACTTCTGAACATTAAACGAGTACTCCCCCCCCCCCCCCGAGACATCTTATGCCCTATCCAAAGTATAGGGGATAAGATGTCAGATCGCAGGGGTCCGCCCCCTGGGGACCCCCTCTATCTCCCTGCTTCACCTGGTATTCTTTTACAGTGTCGGGTGCGGCGGTCGCGGTGCGGGGGGGGGGGGCAGTCGCGGTGCAGGGCATTATCGGCTTATCGGCAAGGTAATTGCCGATACCGATAATGCCCAAAATCGTGATTATCGGACGATAATATCGGCCATACCGATAATCGGTCGATCCATAATACACACACATATCATACATACACATGCCACCTCCCCCCCCCCACAGAATACATCTCCACACATCATACATACATCTTGTTTACACACATTTATTATTCATACACACACATTATTCATACATCATACATACAGTCAGTGGCGTTGCTAGGGTTGGTGTCACCCGGTGCGGTAGAAAATGGTGTCACCCCATACCTCCCCCTCCCCCCTCAGTAAGTTTTTAGCCTGTTGTGACAGACACCACTGTTGTAGCGCATTGTGAGAAATTCCAGTATAATAATCAGATATACCGGTTGCCACAGAATGGGAAAGTGTTAAAGAAGTTTTCACCATTTAAATATACAGCTCCCAGAATTACTTAAAGGGGTACTCCACTGGAAAACATTTACTTTTATATCAACTGGTGCCAAAAAGTTAAACAGATTTTTAAATTAATTCTATTTAAAATCTTAATACTTACAGTACTTTTAAGCTGGTGTATGCTTCACAGGAAGTTGTGTAGTTCTTTCCAGTCTGACCACAGTGCTATTTGCTGACACCTCTGTCCATGTCAGGAACTTCCCAGAGCAGGATAGGTTTGCTATGGGGATTTGCTCCTACTATGGACAGTTCTTGACATGGACAGAGGTGTCAGCACAGAGCACTGTGGTAAGACAGAAAAGAAATTAAAAAAGAAAATAACTCCCTGTGAATCCCTTATACAGAAGTTAATAAGTACTGGAAGGATTAAGATGTTTAAATAGAAATAATTTACAAATCTGTTTAACTTTGTAGCACCAGTTAATTAAAAAAATGTTTTTCCAGTAGAGTACCCCTTTGAGCAGTGGTGAGGATATGCTGGGAGTTGTAGTTTCACTCACCATAACTGTAGAACTGACAAGCGACTACAGCTCTGATAGGACACAGAGAGGAGAATGTACAATGATATCAGTGACTACCGGTGACGTCTTCTCTATAGTGAGGAGAATACACAATGATATCAGTGACTACAGGTGACGTCTTCTCTATAGTGAGGAGAATACACAATGATATCAGTGACTACAGGTGACGTCTTCTCTATAGTCTTTCCTTATCTAATTCAGATGGTACATACCGCCATGACTTGTTCCAGTTAAAACTTCTCTCTACAGAATGTGACGCCCAGACGTCTCCTCACTATGTCAGCGCATTCTCATCCTCTATATGAAAACAATAATTATTAAAAACCTGCCAGACACTGTATCCTCTAAATATAATACTACTATACACCATACTCTTTGATTATAAACCTTCCATACACCGTACCCACTGAATATAATACTACCACACTGTACATTCTGAATATAATACCAACACATACTGTACACTCTGAATATAAATCTGCCACATACTGTACCCCTGAATATCATACCGTCACACACTGTACCCTCTGAATATAATACTACCACCCACTGCGCCCTCTGAATATAATACTACCACACACTGTGCCCTCTGAACATAAATCTGCCACATATTGTACCCTCTGAATATAAATCTGCCACATACTGTACCCCTGAATATAAATCTGCCACATACTGTACCCTCTGAATATAATACTACCACCCACTGCGCCCCCTGAATATAATACTAAGAGATGAGCGAACTACAGTAAATTCAACTCGTCAAAAACTTCTCGGCTGGGCAGTTGATGACTTTTCCTGCATAAATTAGTTCAGCTATCAGGTGCTCCCGTGGGCAGGAAAAGGGGGATACAGTCCTAGGAGACTCTTTCCTAGGAATGTATCCACCTTTTAAAGCCCACCGGAGCACCTGAAAGCTGAACTAATTTACGCAGGATAAGTCATCAACTGCTGAGCCGAGAAGTTCGTGACAAATCGAATTTACTGTAAGTTCGCTCATCTCTAATAATACTACCACAAACTGCGCCCTCTGAATATAACGTTGCCATACAGTGCACCCTCTGAATATAATACCACAACCGCAGTAACACCCCTCAACATCCGTTAGCCGATGCTATTACCACGGGAGGGGGGTATTGGTGGTGTTGCTAGTGGATGATGGGGGTGCTACTACTGGGGGGGTGTTGCTGGAGGATGATGAGGGTGCTACTGGCCATCCCCCCTGGCAGTATCACCCATCAGAAGGATCATCCTGGCACCGCCATCATCCACCATCAGGATCTGCTGATGGAGGTGCTGCTGGGGGGGGGGGGGGGGGTTGCTGGTGGATGATGAGGGTGCTACTGCCAGGGGGGGGGGGGAGCATTAGGTAGACAGCAGTTCCCCCACATTAGGTAGGTAGCAGTTTCCCCACATTAGGTAGCATCTTTTTCCCACATTAGGCAGCATAGATTCCCCACATTTGGTACCAGTTCCCCCACATTAGGTAGGTACCAGTTACCCCACATTAGGTAGCAATTTCCCCACATTAGGTAGCACAGATTCCCCACATTAGGTAGCACAGATTCCCCACATTAGGTAGCACAGATTCCCCACATTAGGTAGCACAGATTCCCCACATTAGGTAGCACAGACTCCCCACATTAGGTAGCACAGATTCCCCACATTAGGTAGCACAGACACCGCACATTTGATAGTAGTTTCCTCCACTTTAGGCCGCAGGTTCACCACAATGGGTCAAAGTCTCCCCACATTAGATCACTGGTTCAACCCCCCGCCACCCACCCCCCCACACACACACACACACAAAAAAACACATACAACACAGAGAGACACACACACACAAACACAGTCAGAGAGACACACACTCACAGACAGACACACAGAGTCACACAAACACACAGAGTCGCACAAACACAGAGTCACACACACAGAGTCACACAAACACACAGAGTCGCACAAACACAGAGTCACATACACACACACACACAGTCACATACACACAGAGTCACATACACACAGAGTCACATACACACAGAGTCACATACACACAAACATAGATAGAGACAGACAGAGAGACAGACACACACACTCACCCATCCAGCGCAGCGCTCCTTGTTACCGGGCGCACTGCGAGTGACGTAACTGACGCGGCCATGCGGTGTGACGTCAGACCAGCGCAGACGTGGGAGCGGAGGCCGGGCACAGTGCTGGTGAAGGTGAGGGGGGTGTGATGACGGACGGGCGCACAGTGCAGGTGAAAGGGGGGGGGGGGTTGCTGACAGACGGGCGCACCGCACAAGTGAAGGCGGGGGGGTGGTGGTGTTGCTGACTGACGGGAGGCCGGTCGGGCACAGATGGGGGGTGGGTGCTGCGGAGCGTCTTGGTGTCACCCCATTAGGTTGGTGTCACCCGGTGCGGGCCGCACCCCCCGCACCCGGGTCGCAACGCCACTGCATACAGTACATACACACATCATTCATACATACAGTACATACACACATCATACAGGCACAAACATCAGCAAAATCTGATGAAGCAAATATGCAGCAAAAATATGCACACGTGAACGCACCCTTAGGGTAGGGTCACATGTAACAGATCAATAGTGTATGTTACTCTGCTGATCCATCAATGAACTGACCCTACAGTGTGCCTTCAGCTGTTTTCCCCCGTGTCCTGCTTGTAGCAATCTGCTGCTACACGATGTCTCAGAGTACACTGCATGTGCCCACGGTGACTCGCAGGTCCCTGTGTGGCTGCTTGTTAGTGGCAGATTGCTGTTGTGAGCAGCACACAGGGGGGAAAACAGCAGGAGGACATGTAACCCTACCCTAATGTTAATCTGTACAGGATGATTTATGATAAGAGGTTTCCACAATATATCATTTTTTTTTCTAACTTAAAGGAGTACTGCAGGATGCAAAAATTTTCATTCAGACTGCCGGCAGTAAAAAAAAAAAAAAAAATATATATATATATATATATATACGCACCAGGGCCGCGATCCTTTTCCTGGGTGCCGGTGGTCGGTGAGTCACACTGCCGCTCAGCCTATCGCCGGCTGGGGCAGGACTTCGCTGCGGCTGGTGATTGTCAGTATACCTCACCAACCACCGGCAACCAGGAAAAGGATCGCGGCAGAGGCGGCTCCCCTGAAGGCACCTGGGGAGCGACAGCAGGTATGTATATTCATTATTTTACTGCCGGCAGTCTGAATGCATCCTGGAGTACTCCTTTAAGATATTTACTGTTGGCCAGTGTTTTCTAACCATGGCACCTTCAGCTGTTGCAAAACTACAACTTCCAGCATGCCCAGACAGCCTTTGGCTGTCCAGGCATGCTGAGAGTTGTAGTTTTACAACAGCTGAAGGCACCATGGTTGGAAAACACTGTCTTCTGAGGTCAGAGGATGTCACTATGCGCAACTACTATGAAGTGAGTGCAGGAGTTCCAGCGCTAACTTCATAGCCATGCCGTAAATGAACGGCTCTTCATGTTCGTTTTCTAACCCCCGTCCTCCTCCATGCTCCTTTTCCAACACCTCCCCCCCCCCTGTCCTCCTCCATGCTCCTTTTCCAACACCCTCCCCTCCTCCATGCTCCTTTTTCAAGGAGGTATTGGAAAAGGAGGACAGAGGGGGGCTTATTCATGCTCCTCCCCGTCATACTCCATGCCAGTGTTTCCCAAACAGGGTGCCTCCAGCTGTGGCCAAACTACAACTCCCAGCATGCCCAGACAGCCTTTGGCTGTCCAGGCACGCTGGGATTTTTAGTTTGGCCACAGCTGAAGGCACCCTGGTTGGGAAACACTGCTCCATGCTCTTCTAGCCAGCAAACCCTCCCCCGCCATTCTCACCTCTGACCCTCCGTCATTCTTTTCCAGCCTCGTTAAACCTCCTCACTTTGCGGGGAGGATGCATCATCTCTAGGCGGCGGCGGGATGTCCTCGTCCTCCTGCGCAGCTGGGGCAGGGGCCGTGACATTAGGTGTGTTCTTCCGACGTCTGCTGCTCTTAAAGCGGCAGTGTCCCTTCCGCCAGCCGACGTTACTTGGGGAGAAGGCGGTCTCCCGGGGAGCAGAACTGCGCGCCCCCTTGGTGTAGGGGCCCGGTTGCCATGGCGACCGTTGCAACCTCTATAGCTACTCCGCGTATCTATGGAGGTCGCAACGGTCGCCATGGCGACCGGGCCCCTACGCCAGGGGGGCCCGCAGGGCCCCTTGCCATATTTACAAAAAAGAAAACCTCCCTGGCAGTTCTGCTTCCCGGGGGACCCCCTTCTCTGGTGGCGCTGAAGAGGGGGCCTCATTTAGTCCGGTCCCCCGGCCCCAAGTAACGTCGGCTGGGGGAAGGGACACTGCCGCTTTAAGAGCAACAGACGTCGGAAGCACACACCCGACGTCACGGTCCCTGCCCCAGCTGCGCAGGAGGACGAGGACATCCCACCGCCGCCTAGAGATGATGCATCCTCCCCGCAAAGTGAGGAGGTTTGAGGAGGCTGGAAAAGAATGACGGAGGGTCAGAGGTGAGAATGGCGGGGGAGGGTTTGCTGGCTAGAAGAGCATGGAGCAGTGTTTCCCAAACAGGGTGCCTTCAGCTGTGGCCAAACTACAACTCCCAGCATACCTGTGGTTGCCCTTGGGGGGGTGTATGGTAGGGATGGTATGAGGTTGGTATATGAGGGGTTAATATTAAGCCAGTCACTCGTGATGCCAGTGTGAGGGCTGGTATGCTGAATCTATGTTCCAGCCTATCGCCGCCCTTCCCAGAAGCGATAGGTGTAATGAAATGACTGAAGGTCCACAAGCAGATTTAACTTGAATAACTTTACTGCAGTGCTTGCAATATCCAATGCGTAGTAATAGTCTCATATAACAGTTCTTAGGTTGCTTAGCGACTGGCAGAAGTTGCGGACCTTTCATTAAACTTATAGTCTCTGAATTTAGGGAGTGATGTGCAGATCCGTCCGGATTTAGGGGAAATATTGGGTCCGGTGATACTGCAGAGTGCTTAGGAGATGACACACTCTAATTTAGATCATTCAGCCGTTGCCGCAAGGCTCAGGCCTAACTCACTGCGATTACTGCTACACAGTTCTTGCTATCCCAGGAACAAGAGAGAGATAAGATGGCCACCGCTCCCTTATATGGGCAGGGGGTGTGGCGATTTTGATTGGTCCGAACGTCTGCCACTCACTTTACATGGTATCATGGGATTGCTTACATCACAGGATCTATATACATTGCAAAACCCAAAATGAGGCTAGAGATACCAAAGTGAGGCCTGGAACGCATCATATGACCCGAAGGCCCTGCGACTCCATGGAAACTAGTAATTAACCATTTATATGCAGAAATAATACTATATACATTATTCTATGGATAAATTAGGAATCTATACACTATAATAGAGGCGACTAGGGGCAGACTGACTAACAGATATTACTAAGTCCTAGGGACTCTGGCTACGGGGACCCATTAGATGAAGAAGTACTGTATGAAATGCGGTACTGGGATACCACACCTGGACAGCCAAAGGATGTCTGGGCATGCTGGGAGTTGTAGTTTGGCCACAGCTGGAGGCACCCTGTTTGAGAAACACTGGCATGGAGTATGACAGGGGGAGGAGCATGAATAAGCCCCCCCTCTGTCCTCCTTTTCCAATACCCCCCTGAAAAAGGAGCATGGAGAAGGGGAGGGTGTTGGAAAAGGAGCATGGAGGAGGGGAGGGTGTTAGAAAAGGAGCATGGAGGAGGACAGGGGTTAGAAAAGGAACATGAAGAGCCGTTCATTTACGGCATGGCTATGAAGTTAGCACTGGAACTCCTGCGCTCACTTCATAGTAGTTGCGCATAGTGACATCCTCTGACCTCAGAAGACAGTGTTTTCCAACCATGGTGCCTCCAGCTGTTGTAAAACTACAACTCTCAGCATTCCTGGACAGCCAAAGGCTGTCTGGGCATGCTGGGAGTTGTAGTTTTGCAACAGCTGGAGGTGCCATGGTTAGAAAACACTGGCTAACAGTAAATATCTTAAAGGAGTACTCCAGGATGCATTCAGACTGCCGGCAGTAAAATAATGAATATACATACCTGCTGTTGCTCCCCAGGTGCCTTCAGGGGAGCCGCCTCTGCCGCTATCCTTTTCCTGGTTGCCGGTGGTTGGCGAGGTATACTGACAATTACCAGCCGCAGCGAAGTCCTGCCTCGGTAAGTTAGAAAAAAAATTATATATTGTGGAAACCTCTCTTATCATAAATCATCCTGTACAGATTAACATTAGGGTAGGGTTACATGTCTGCGGATCCGCCGATGACTTGACTCTATAGAGTGCCTCCTGCTGTTTTCCCCCCTGTGTGCTGCTCACAACAGCAATCTGCCACTAACAAGCAGCCACACAGGGACCTGCGAGTCACCGTGGGCACATGCAGTGTACTCTGAGACATCGTGTAACGGCAAATTGCTGCTGCAAGCAGGACACGGGGGAAAACAGCTGGAGGCACACTATAGGGTCAGGTCATTGACGGATCAGCAGAGTAGCATACACTATTGATCTGTTACATGTGACCCTACCCTAAGGGTGCGTTCACGTGTGTGTATTTTTGCTGCATATTTGCTTCAGCAGATTATGCTGATGTTTGTGCCTGCAGATGTGTGTATGTACTGTATGTATGATGTATGAATGATGTGTGTGTATGTACTGTATGTATGAATAATGTGCATGTATGAATAATAGATGGAAAGGCCTGCGCAGCTGGCCTGTAATTGTGGGAGGAGCGGGATGACCATAAAACCCACGGCTCTCCCCCCTTCAATGACGCCGTGGGTTCTTCGCTTGAGGGTTGTCACGTGATGTCGGCAGGAGGTGGAGTCACGTTCCCACCGGTCAGCTGACTGCACGAGTCAGCTGACAGGAAGGTCGCTTCAGCCGGCATGGTGGTGGTAAGTGGCCGTGGCTGACCGGGGGTAACGCTGGCGGTTCCCTGACTCCGGAGGTGAGCCGGAGTTCAGGGAAACCCTTGGTCAGCCCGGCCCCAGGTTATCGTATTACATATCGGCATTCGGCATTCGCCGGTAGCATTTATACGGTTTTCGGCTGTATATGATTACTTACGGTTTGCTGCGCATGTATATGGTTACTTTGTTATGCGAACAGCCTCCTGCACGAGCATATCATTACCGCACTAGGTGAACGGCTTGCTGCGCATGTATGTGTTTACTTATGGCTTGCTTTATTATGTGATGATTACTTTGTTATGTGAACAGCCTCCTGCACGTGCATATCATTACCGCACTAGGTGAACGGCTTGCTGCGCATGTATGTGTTTACTTATGGCTTGCTTTATTATGTGATGATTACTTTGTTATGTGAACAGCCTCCTGCACGTGCATATCATTACCGCACTATGTGAACAGTCTCCTGCACATGCATATCATTACCGCACTATGTGAACAGTCTCCTGCACGTGCATATCATTACCGCACTATGTGAACGGCTTGCTGCGCATGTATACCATTACTTTGTTATGTAAACAGCCTCCTGCACGTGCATATCATTGCCGCGCCACGTGAACGGCTTGCTGCGCATGTATATGATTACTGCATTGTGTGAACAGTCTCCTGCACATGCATATCATTACCGCATTATGTGTTAGGCCTCTTGCACATGTATTTGATTGCTGCATTGTGTGAACAGTCTCTTGCACATGCATATCATTACCGCACTATGTGATAGGCTTCTTGCTCATGCATATCATTACCGCACTACGTGATAGGCTTCTTGCTCATGCATATCATTACCGCACTACGTGATAGGCTTCTTGCACATGTATATCATTACCGCACTATGTGATAGGCTTCTTGCTCATGCATATCATTACCGCACTACGTGATAGGCTTCTTGCACATGTATATTATTACCGCACTATGTGTTAGGCTTCTTGCACATGTATATCATTACCGCACTATGTGAACAGTCTCCTGCATATTTTATCATTTCCGCACCACGTGAACAGTCTCCTGCACATGTATAACATTACCGCTCTATGTGAACAGCCTCCTGCACATATATATCATTATCACATTTTGTAGTTCTGTGCTGCTGGGAGGATCTATATGTGTCTCCGGTATACTGAGACTCGCACACCTTTACACTCAATCGGACTCACCGCTCCACCCCACCCTGTGGGCTTATGCTTCACCCCCACAGCTGCCAATCTGGTCAGTCTAAGGCACGCTACACCAACAGCTGCGCTCACTTCCAACCTTTTGTCTCTTAACTAACTTCCTCACAGTTTTCTTCTCATTTATTTTATATTTATACTTCTGTGTTTCCGGGCGGTGTGCCTCCAGCTGTTGTGGAGCTACGATTCTCAATTATAGGAATCATGCCGTAGGGTTCATGCTGTACACATCCTGGTACCCATACACGTTGGTAGGATTCATGCCGGTAACATTTATACGCCACACGCGCTTATAGGGTTCATTCGTTCTCTACGCGCTTGTAGTTTTATACCGTACACACGCTTTTAGGGTCATACTGTACACCCCCTTTGTAAGGTTTATACTGCACACACGCTTGTAAGACTCATACAGTACACACTTGTAGAGTTTATGCCGTTTACTTGCCTACAGGTTTCATACTGTGCACTCGCTTGTAGGATTATATTGTACATTCACCCTTAGGGTTCATGCTGTACGCTTGCTTGTAGCATTCATACTGCACTCACGCTTGCGCATATTTGTGGGGTGCATGCTTGTAGCATTTACTCTATACACACGCTTGTACATACTTGTAGCATTATGCTGCGTACACACTTATAAGATTCATGCTGTTCACAGTACACACTGGTAGGATATCCTGTACACACGCTTGTTGGATTCTTACTTACACGCGTTAGGATTATCCAGCACATTCGCCGGCAGCATTTATACGGTTCACTTGCTCGCATAATTCATAAAGTTCATGCGGTGCATACCAATGTAGCATCCATACTGTACACTTGCTCGTAGGTTTACGTGGTATACACGCTTGTACTCGCTTGCAGGGTTCATACTACACACACTCTTGTAGGAGTCATGTTGTACACACTCATAGGATTCATACTTTGTACACGCTCATACGAGTCACACTGTACGCACGTTTATAGTATTACATGGCCCACGCTCGTAGGATTACTACTGAGTATGCACTCATAAGGTTTGTGCTGCACACCCGCTCGCAGGACCTGTATCACGCGTGTTTGTAGGGTTATATTACTCGGGTGCACGCGGGAATCAGGCTGCGTGTGCACTCGTGGCATGTGTTCTGTACATGCACTTGCGCTATTTGTGAAGTTCGTACCCCCGCAGTTTTGTGCAGCGCACATGCTCATACAGCACATGGGGTGTGGCCCTGTACGCAGGTATGTGGTTATAATAGTTACTACTTGCCGGCATATTCTCTGCCATCAGGTCGTGGTTAGCTTCAGGCATTCACTGGTGGTCTATACGCGTATATGGTTGGCCCGAGTATAGGTTCATCAAGTTGGTGGTATAGCCATGCTTAGCGGTTCACGACAGTTTCACACGTAGTCGTTCTGCACGCATCTTTATATAGGCAGGGTGATATATAGCAGTTGTCGCTGCTGACACATATTCAGAACGACAATTACACGACGCACAGGCGGGGCTGACCCAGTAAACCGTTGCAGACGGGGTATGTCTCATTATCGTTGGTACTGACATGCCTTCTGAACGACACTGACACTACGCATAGGTGGTATTTACCTGTTAAGCCTGTCATGTTACAGAAAGGGTACGTCGCATAATTGTTATGACTGACACGCCACACATAGGTGATGTATACCCATCATGCCTGCCACGCCTGCAGGGAGTACGTTGCACGGTTGTTACTGACACGCCTTCAGAACAGCAATAACGCCACACATAGGTGATAAGATTTGTTTTATTATCCAAGTAATCACCTCATGAACCTGACACGTCTTCAGGTTGTGTTTACTTGTGTCATCGGTGCACCTCTTTTACGATATAGTCACGTTCTCAAAAAACGGATTTCACGATGTTTTGGGTTGTCATGGTACTCGTATAAACTTTCGCACTTACCACTGGGCACACACTTATCTAGACTCCGTTACGCATATAATTCTCGTCCGACATGTCTTCGGATACTTTCCCTCTCTCCTGGTTTAAAGAGTTATTTATTGTTGTCCAAGTAATCACCTCATGAACCTGACACGCTTTCAGGTCGTGATTGCTTGCGTTGTCGATGCGCTCCTTTCTCTGTGTAGTTATGTCCCAAAAATGTACTTCATGGTGTTCTAGGTTGATATGGTACTCGTATAACGTTTCGCACTTGTCACCGGGCGCATACTCGTTTAGACCCGGTTACGCATACGATTCTCGTCCGACACGTCTTCGGATACTTTCCCTCTGTTCTGGTTTAAAGTGTCGTACATTGTTCTCCAAGTAATCACCTCATGAACTTGACACGCTTTCAGGTTGTGATTGCTTGCATTGTCGATGCGCTCCTTTCTCTGTGTAGTCATGTCCCAAAAATGTACTTCATGGTGTTCTAGGTTGATATGATACTCGTATAACGTTTCGCACTTGTCACCGGGCGCATACTCGTCTAGGCCCGGTTACGCATACGATTCTCGTCCAACACGTCTTCGGATACTTTCCCTCTGTCCTGGTTTAAAGAGTTGTTTATTGTTGTCCAAGTAATCACCTCATGAACCTGACACGTTTTTCAGGTTGTGATTGCTTGCGTTGTCGGTGCATTCCTTTCTCTGTGTAGTCTCGTTCCTAAAGATGCTCTTCAGGGTGTTCTAGGTTGTTAAGGTACTTGTATAACGTTTCGCACTTGTCACTGGGCACATACTTGTCTAGGTCCAGTCACGTATACAATTCTCATCCGTCACGTCTTCGGATACTCTCTCTCTGTCCTGGTGTTAGACGGTCAGCTATGTTATAGATAAATGAGCTTGGCCAGACGGTTAGTTTGGCTGTCCCTACTACATACATTTACTTTCACATGTGCTCACGTTGAAGGAGTCCAGAATATTGCAGCAGATGCCTTGTCCGCAAATACGCGAAAAATTTATGGTACGGCGTGGAACTCATTTTCCAAATCCAGATCCAAGCGCGCCGAGGGCGACAAGATTTCAGTTCCCTTCCTATTAGCATATGTCGGGTTTTGCCATACCACACTGCATTTATCCCACAATACTATTAAGAGTTATCTAGCCGGTATCCAACACCATTTATCCTTGACCAATACCCGTAGTTGCTCTATACTCTCTTCTCGCTTGGTGTAGTCCGCTCTGAAGGGCATCCTTGAGAAGGAAGTCCCTCGCAGCCCAGTCAGACAACCAATCTCAGGCAACATGTTGAGGCAGTTGTCCGACTTGTTAGACTCCACACCATTGGGTATTCGTGATAGCCTCACATTAAAAGCGGCCATGTACCTTGGATGTTATGGGTTTCTCAGACTGGGTGAGTGTACTACTCGGACCATTAACGCGCCCTTTCCTAAGGTCAGTCAGCTGTCACATGTCTCTGATCATTTCCAGCTGTCCCTCAGTCAGACCAAGACCTCGTCTCCGGGTCAAACTGTGATTGTCCGGTTTTCCCCACCGTGCACAAAGGGTGTCCTGCCACAGTCCTCCGTGAATTGTTGAATGCCTGTGTTAACCTATCAGCTGACGACCCTTTACTCCATTTCAGGTCCAACCCGCTAACTACTTCTCAATTCATCAAACATTTACGCATTTCGGTCGGGTCGCTGGGAGGAGTCCCGACTTCATTATCCGGTCACTCCTTCCGTATTGGCGCAGCTACAGCCAATTCTAAGCACGGGGTCCCAACCCACGTAATCATGAAATTAGGATGTTGGAAATGCGGATGCTACATGCAGTATTTCCCTAACCCTCGCAAAGAAATGGCTAGCGCATTCCAGTCTCTTGTGTTGTAATCTGCAATAAACAAATGTTTGTTTAAATCCGGGTTTTGCCCTCTTTTCCAGACATATTCTTTACGCCGCAGTTATGGCACACTTCAAACTGCTTAGTTGAGGTTGATAGGTTATTGGTTACAGTTGGTTGTTAGGTTAGTATTAGGGTTGTACGCATTTCAGTCATGTAGCAACGACCACAAATGGAAAGGCCTGCGCAGCTGGCCTGTAATTGTGGGAGGAGCGGGATGACCATAAAACCCACGGCTCTCCCCCCTTCAATGACGCCGTGGGTTCTTCGCTCCCACCCGCCCCCCCTTCTTTTCATTCCATCACACTTACCACAGGGTATGCCCTCTTTTCCAGGCATATTCTTTACGCCGCAGTTATGGCACACTTCAAACTGCTTAGCTGAGGTTGATAGGTTATTGGTTACAGTTGGTTGTTAGGTTAGTATTAGGGTTGTACGCATTTCAGTCATGTAGCAACGACCACAAATGTGTGTGTATGTATGTATTATGTATGTGTGTATGTACTGTATGTATGAATGATGTGTGTGTATGTACTGTATGGGGCAGTATTATATTCAGGGGGTACAGTGGGGGGCAGAATTATATTCAGGGGGTACAGTAGGAGGCAGTATTATATTCAGGGGTACAGTCATGGCAGTATTCAGGGGGTGCAGTAGGAGGCAGTATTATATTCAGGGGTACAGTCGTGGCAGTATTCAGGGGGTGCAGTAGGAGGCAGTATTATATTCAGGGGATAGAGCTGGAGGCAGTATTATATTCAGGGGGTACAGTGTGTGGCAGTATTATATTCAGGGGATACAGTGTGGGGCAGTATTATATTCAGGGGGTACAGTATTAAACAGAATAATAATGAGTATTGTCTTCATACAGAGGATGCGGATCTACTGACAAAGTGAGGAGCCTATGATGTCCGCGTGTCAGACTCTGCAAAGAAGTTGGAGCTGGGCGAGGTCCTGACGTATGGACCAGATGGAGAAGAAAAGAAAAGACAACAGAGAAGACATCACTCAGGTCATTCATATGATTGTGTTTTCTCCTGACTGTCCCATCAGCTGTAGTCACTTGTAAGTTCCGCAGTGATGATGGGTGATGCTATACCCTAATCTGTGGCTCTTCATCTGTTGCAAAACTACAACTCCCATAATGCCTGAGGTTCTCCAGACATGATGGGAGTTATAGCTTTATAACAACTGGAGAGCAACTGGAACCAAGGTGATTGGTGGGGGTCCCAGCAGTTGGACCCCCTCCAGAAAAATGGGCTGCTTATTCTTAAATTCCTGTTAGTCACTTATATTGTTGTGTATTCTCCTGACTGTGTCCCATCAGTGCTGTAGTCACTGATATCTTTGTGCGGCTGAGTAAGGGGTTGTCCGGGATTGGGGAAGTGGGTTGTCAGGTGGTAGGGGGGGGGGGGACCCGGGGCAATTTTTTGCACCAGGGCCCTGAGGTTTCTAGCTACGCCCCTGGCTATGCAACTGACCCCAATAAAGAAGCAATTCTGGTGTGTGATACCACCTAGCTAGCAATTTACAGTGGTTCTCCTGCAGTTTGACACACCTGGAGAATCCATGTGCATTCTTTAAGACATAATTTATCAGTAAGTGTGACACCTAATTCCTTTTCCCATGAAGAGATATACAACAGGCATGAGCTTGCCCCTTCCTCCAAAAAGTGAGCGTGAAAAGCAGAGAGCTTAGAGTGGTTTGTAATAAGTCGTCACTAAGGCCAACTTTTCGAGCCAGGGTAAGTTGTCACTAATAGCATACACCTTCAACAGAGATGAAAAGGTCTGTCTGATCATATAATACTGGAAGAAATTAAGAGACGAGGAGGGATCCAGTGCCTGGACTACATCCTGAGATGGTGGCTGACCATTAGGCAGAGATCTTTCAGGGGTACCCTGCGAAACAACGACCACATCCTATCTGTCACTTTAGAATGAGGAAACAGAATATGCGGAATTAAAGAACTAGGTAATGCTGTGGACATGTTTTGCTCGGTTAAATCCTTTTTGAAGCGAGCGTGTGCCATGGAGCAGAGGATTTGTAATTTTAGCTAGAAATGCACCAGAAGGGATCCAGATGATTCTTTCAATAGGAACATTGGGGATTGATAATTTTAAAGATTCCAATGAGTTTTCCTGTAGTAGGCTAGTATTAGAAAGAATTTCCATCCACCGCTGAAGATGTGTGATCCTATACCGTTGTTCTATGTCTGGGATGCCCAGACCCCCATGTTGCTTCTTGCGAAGCATGAGGCTATGTGGCAACTGGAGCTTCTTTCCAGACCATAAAAATGAGGAAAACAGCCTTTTCCATTGAAGTAGATATTTAGCTGTTAGCGCTATAGGGACCATGCGTAAAAGGTAAAAGATTGAAGGCATTATATACGTCTGCAGGAGGTTTTTTCTCCCCAAGAGAGAAAAGGCAATTGGTAATCCTCAATTAGATTTTTCAATTTTTGGTATAACAGGACAGGATTTATGGCAAACAAGTCTGATAGTGAGGGAGGCTGGGAGAAACCGAAGTAAAAAACCTGTGGGCTACTTTTAAGGGAGCGGCTTTGAAGCCGAGAGGCTCTAGCCTGCAGAAGGGAGTCAGTCAAAATCTCTGACTTAGTATAATTAACTTTAAAATCGGATAGGGCCCTATACTGTTCAATGATGATCCGAGGTAGTGCTTCCTCAGGATTAGTAATGAGAACTAAAAGGTGGTCGGAAAATACTGCTGTCGTATGGGTTTGGCCATCAACTTCAAGACCTACAATTACAGGATCCTGTCTAAGGGCCTGTAATAAGGTTTCCATTGCCAGTATATACAATGAGGGAGACGGGGAAGCCCTGTCGGGTGTTATTTCTTATAAAGAAGGAGGGCGAAAGAGGGCCATTTACACAAATACGGGCACTGGGATAAGTATATAGAGACATAATGGCTGAAATGAATGGGCAGGGAACACCAAATTTATCTAAAGAAGAACGGAGATAGTCCCACGACACTCTGTCAAAGGCCTTCTCGGCATCTGTACCGAGAAGGAGGAGTGGAGTTTGGAAGCTCAGGCGTAATGTATTGCATGCATAACCCTAAGTGCGTTATGTTTACCTTCCCTACTGTTAACAAATCCAGTTTAGTCTGGATGGATAAGCTGCGGCAAATATTTCCCCAGTCTCATGGCCAGGACTTTAGCCCAGGTCTTCAAGTCTAGGTTGAGGAGGAAAATGGGCCTATAACTAGAGCATAAGAGATGGTCCTTGCCTTCCTTAGGTAGTATAGTAATGTATGCCTCTAGGGACTGGGTTGCACCACTGGGTAAGCTTGGCCAGAATGTTTTGTAATAAGACACGCTAAGGCCGTGTGGACCTGGCTTTTTCCCATGGGGAATGAAAGCAGAACCTTATGCACCTCTTCCTCCATTTAGGGTTCTAAAGCGTGGCACCTTCTGGGGACAGGGTAGGTAAATGTAGGGAATCTAAGAATGCCACCATAACTCGTTCTCTATGTGAGTCATCAGGAAATAGAGGTGGGATATTATATAAGGTTGTGTAATAGGCACTAAATGCTGCCGCAATGTTGGTTGGCATCCATCTTTATGTCGAAAATAAAAGCTTTCTCTTTGCGTTTCTTGATCATGGCAGTCATAAGGCGACCCACTTGTTCCCATCCATAAACAGTTTTTGTCAGAAACAAACCACTGTGTCAGCAAATTTATTTCCTGAGAGACAGCAGGGGGGTGAGAAACGGAAGTTCCTTGCTCAAGCTCCGACAATTTCTCCAACAAGGAAGTATATCAAAAGCACAGAAAAAATCCCTTTGGCAGCGGTCCCAAGAAATTTCACCAAGCAAGTGTGATGAACCGTCTCAGGGATTAGCTCTGGGATCGTCCTGGTCACTTGCTACGGGACACGTTCCTCACAATAACACAGCAGACCACAGTTCCTCATACAAGTGTGGCTCTTTGCCAGCTTTATTTCCACAGGTTGCAGGTAAAAACAAAACATAAACAGGAACAAAATAAAGTCCTTGACCGTCTGATGGCTGACTACACATGTAAGCATGCCGTGTCTATCAACTGGGGAGCTTCCCTCATCCAGTTAAAACCCGTGCCACCTGTTTTACTACCAGTTCACACCCGAACTTGGACCACTCGCAGTGCCTTCTGGGTGTTACCTAAACAGAGCCCGTGTGTCTCCCCCTCTAACAGCCAGCATACTGTTTCCAAGGGAGAGCACAGATTAGACTGAGTCTCCATCTCATATACACCTCCCTTCCCTGCTGCCTCATTACTAGTGTTGCTCGCGAATATTCGCAATTCGAATATTATTCGCGAATATCGCATATTCGGGAATTCGCGTATTTCGCGAATATAGCGCTATATATTCGTAATTACGAATATTCGTTTTTTGTTTTTTTTTCACAGTACACATCACAGTGATCATCCCTCTCTGCTTCCAGCTTGTGTGATGTAAAGAAGGCTCTAATACTACTGTGTGAGATTGGCATGCGAAAATTCGCATATGCTAATTTTGTATGTGTTAATTTTCGCATATGCGAATCTTCGCATATGCAAAAATAAAACGAGAATATTACGAATATGTGAATATTCGCGAATATATGACGAATATTCGTCCATATATTCGCGAATTCGAATATGGCCTATGCCGCTCAACACTACTCATTACTTAAGAGGCAGGTGAGAGATTGTTCAGGGTGAGCCAAGGAAATACACCCTATCCTTGCCACACAAGGTTTCTGGACTTATAGATCGTTGTCACGATGCCGGCTGGCAGGAGGTGGATCCTCTGTGCCAGAGAGGGATTGGCGTGGACCGTGCTAGTGGACCGGTTCTAAGTCACTACTGGTGTTCACCAGAGCCCGCCGCAAAGCGGGATGGTCTTGCTGCGGCGGTAGTGACCAGGTCGTATCCACTAGCAACGGCTCAACCTCTCTGACTGCTGAAGATAGGCGCGGTACAAGGGAGTAGACAGAAGCAAGGTCGGACGTAGCAGAAGGTCGGGGCAGGCAGCAAGGATCGTAGTCAGGGGCAACGGCAGGAGGTCTGGAACACAGGCTAGGAACACACAAGGAAACGCTTTCACTGGCACAATGGCAACAAGATCCGGCGAGGGAGTGCAGGGGAAGTGAGGTATACATAGGGAGTGCACAGGTGAACACACTAATTAGAACCACTTGCGCCAATCAGCGGCGCAGTGGCCCTTTAAATCGCAGAGACCCGGCGCGCGCGCGCCCTAGGGAGCGGGGCCGCGCGCGCCGGGACAGGACCGACGGAGAGCGAGTCAGGTACGGGAGCCGGGGTGCGCATCGCGAGCGGGCGCCACCCGCATCGCGAATCGCATCCCGGCTGGAGGCGGTATCGCAGCGCACCGGGTCAGTGGATCTGACCGGAGCGCTGCAGTGGCGAGAGTGTAGCGAGCGCTTCGGGGAGGAGCGGGGACCCGGAGCGCTCGGCGTAACAATCGTATAGAACCAAACTTAAACTTGGTGAGTTTTTTTTTTTTTTTTTTTTTTTTTACAAACCACCCACACTATATTGCAACATCCCATGTGGATCCTTGTCCACTGTGATCCGCTTTCGATCGGTTAAAAACCACTCCGAATAAAGCAATAAAAAATTGGAGAGTGGACAGGATTGACCAAAAAGTGCATGCAGTGCTTACAGTATCTTCTTTATCACACTTCACTGAGTTTTTTTTCATCCTAACCCCCCCTCAATCCTGCACGCCTTCTAACATCCACTCTGGACACCGCTTCCTAGACTGGGCGTTCCCCTCTCGTTATTCCTCATTACTTTGGGAGCTGCCGGATTCTTTCGGAGGCCGCCAAAAAACCAGGCGTTCTTTGTGCAAGGTAAAAATTTATTGAACTTAAAACATACAGTAAAAGGTACTAGTACAAAAATTATCCGACGTGTTGCAGGGATTATTCCCCTTCCTCAGGGACACACTCTTCTAAATCAGTGTCCTTCTTATATACAGAGGTATTTAAGAAGGTTACTGATTTAGAAGAGTGTATCCCTGAGGAAGGGGAATAATCCCCGCAACGCGTCAGATAATTTTTGTACTAGTATCTTTTACTGTATGTTTTAAGTTCAATACATTTTTACCTTGCACAAAGAACGCCTGGTTTTTGGCGGCCTCCGAAAGAATCCTGCAGCTCCAGAGGTAACGATGAATAACGAGAAAGGAATTGCCCAGTCTAGGAAGCGGTGTCCAGAATGGATTTAGAAGGCGTTTAGGACGAAAACCCCCCTCTTGGTTTGCACTGCATGCACTTTTTGGTCGATCCTGTCCGCTCTCCAATTTTTTGTATTTTTTATTCTTTATTCAACAAGGAAGAAATCTGAGCTCATTCTTTCTTCAACCTAAAGCCTAATGCGATCAGCATGCCCCTCATATAAGCCTTATGTGTTTCCCATACTATTGGCCAGGAAACCTCCAGAGTCAGGTTAATGTCAAAGAAAGATTGCAACTGATAGGTAAGGCTAGTCACATTTTTAGTATTAGGAGTCATTAAGACACCATGTCCAATCACGTCTCGGGAGATGTGCAAGAGAAAGTGTAGCGTGTACTGGTGAATGGTTGGATAGTGTCCTGGGGCCTATGTCTATAGAATGAACAGATGGAAAGATACTTTTGTGGCAAAGGATGTAGTCCAAGTGCTGAGCAGAATGGGGAGGAGAGGAATAAAAATGAAAATATTCAAAACATAGCCCCATTTCCTGCAATTTGTTATTTAGGGTGCAGAGTGCCATAGGACGCGCTGCTGACCTCCACGTAGAGGAGTCCCACATTGGATCTAGAGCAACATCACGTCTTAGGCTGCAATTGTTTAGTCTTGAGAAGAGACGTTTAAGGGGGGATATGATAAACGTATATAAGTATATTAATGGCCCATACAAAAAATATGGAGAAAAACTGTTCCAGGTTAAACCCCCCCAAAGGACGAGGGGGCACTCCCTCCGTCTGGAGAAGAAAAAGTTTAGTCTCAAGGGGCGACACGCCTTCTTTACCGTGAGGACTGTGAATTTATGGAACGGTCTACCTCAGGAACTGGTCACAGCAGGAACAATTAACAGCTTTAAAACAGGATTAGATACATTCCTGGAACAAAATAACATTAATGCTTATGAAGAAATATAAAATCCCATCCCTTCCCCAATATCGCGCCACACCCCTACCCCTTAATTCCCTGGTTGAACTTGATGGACATATGTCTTTTTTCGACCGTACTAACTATGTAACTATGTAACTATGTAACATTTAGATCAGCTCCCAAAATTATAGGACCCTCAGCGAAAGGCCTCAGCTTCACCAAAGCTCCCATCAGCCAAGAAACCTGACTCTTGTTGGGTGCATAAAGGGAGGCGAAGGTATATGGTACGGATCCAACCTTACCTTTTAAGAACAAAGCTCGCCTGTCAGTTGAGTCATAAGATACAGTTAGGGTAAAAGGGACGTCTCCATGTAGTGCAATAGAGACTCCTTTGGAGGAGTTAGTGCTCCCGCTGTGGAACCAATGTGTGTTTTTCACTTTTTATTCCTTATTTTTTAGGTGGTACTACTACTCCCAGCATGGAACACACACTGTTCCATGATGGGAGTAGTAGTACCTGTATTAATTCACAGATCGCCTCGGGTCCGTTGTGATCCTCCTTTATAATGCATAGATGCGGCCGGCCGCTCTTCTATGGTCCCCTGCACTGCCTATATATACACCTATTCATATTTCCCGCAGAGCTGTGATTGACCAAGATGGTTCCAGACAATCACAACTCTCTGTGGGAAATAGGAATATGTGTATAAATACATCAGTGCAGGGGACCATAGAAGAGCGGCGGCCCGCATCTTTAAATTATACAGGAGGATCACAACGGGTGTCAGGAGTGACATCCGCTGTGATCTTTCCTTAACTGTAGGTACTACTACTCCCAACATGGAGCAGAGCGTGCTCCATGATGGGATTAGAAGTACCTGCAATTAAGGACAGATCACAAAAAAAAACACAAGAAAAAATGCCTGAAAAAATGGCAGTGCAATTTCCTGCGTCTGGCGTTTTTTCTGGTGTTTTCTCATTTGTGTGGAAATTGCACCTTGGCAGTTTTTTTGGTACCCAAAATTTTTGATTTTTTTTTTAATTTAACAATATTTATATATTTTATAACAACATTTTACTTAATTGTTAATTAAAGTTTGTGTTTCACTTTTTCCCCCCAAATTTTTATTTTTTTTAAGTAGTACTACTACTCCCAACATAGAACACACACTGCTCCATGCTGGTAGCTGTAGTACTTGCATTAATAGACAGATTGCAGCGAGTGTAGTTTCTGACACCTGTTGCGATCTGTCTATTAATGCAGGTACTACAGCTCACAGCATGGAGCAGAGTGTGATCCATGTTGGGAGTAGTAGTGCCTGCAGTTAAGGAAAGATCACAGTGGATGTCACTCCTGACACCTGTTGCGATCCTCCTGTATAATGTATAGATGTGGGCGGCCTCTCTTCTATGGTCCCCTGCACTGACGTATATATACACATATTCATATTTCCACAGAGAGCTGTGATTGGCTGCAACCATCTGGCCAATCACAGCTCTGTGCGGGAAATATGAATGGGTGTAAATATATACGCGTCAATTCAGGGGACCATAGAAGAGCAGCCAGCCGCATCTACATATTATACAGAAGGATCGCAACGGGCGATCTGTCAATTAGTACAGGTACTACTACTCCCATCATGGAACAGTGTGTTCCATGCTGGGAGTAGTAGTACTACCTAAAAAAAAAAGTCAAAAATAAAGAAAAAAGTGAAACACACACTACATTTTTATTATTGTCGGCTAAATTTTTAGGTCCCCACCCGCCCACATAAATTGATCCCTGTTTTAAAAATTAATACAAATAATTTCGTTTGATACAATTTTTTCCTTCACTACTGTATCTTTATTTTAATTATACCTTTTTTAATAAAATTTATTATTGTATCTCCATCACTTTTTTGGATCGCTAAAGTCCCAAAAAAAATTAAAACGCCAAAGTTAGAACCCACATATTGTTTTTCTTACCGTTTTTTAAACTCCCATAGACATTGGGAGAAAAACACCACGACAAAATAAAAAAATAGCGCCAGTGGCTCAACATGCTGTGATTTTTGAAAACCGCCAAGCAGCTGGAAAGCGCCAAAAAAGAGTGAAAAAACGCCAAAAGGATTTAAAAAACGCCAGTGAAAAACGCTAGGGGGAATAAGAATTTTGCGATTTCTTATTGATTTACAGCTAACATCTGGCCGCTGCGTTTTTTGGCCAAAATAAAGCCATGCGGCACAATTGGCGTTTTTCTTGGCGTTTTTCCAGAAAAAGAAAAAAAAAAAACAACAACTTGAAACTTAGCCTAACAGTGTCACAAAGATAAATATAAAAAATGCGATGTCCATTGTCTTTGCCTCTGTACTTTTTAGCTTTTTTCATAACTCCAGCCCCCGGCTTCAGCAGATTTTGGCCAGTCATTATTCAACATATATTGTCCAATATTACACAATCCGTTATTTAAAACAAAGGAGGAATAGCTTACATGACCAGGGGAAGAAGCTGGTGCCAGCGAGCACCACCGCAGCCTTTCAGCAACTGCTCACAGCATGCTCACTAACTCCACACAGGTGGAGTATGACAGTGTCGTTTCCGCTAAGCAGGTTAACTCCTTCCTTCCCAGCAGCCATCCATCAACCCAGCGATCTGTATATACAGCAAAAGAGATTTGTTCGGCACTGAGACTTTGGGACAACAGGAGGTACATGGAATAGGGTATATAGTTGGTTCCTGCATCTGGGTATAGGTGGTGCTCAGGCTACTTACAGAATACAGCGGGCATAAATGTTCATGTGCAGAGAAAAGAAAGAGAAGCCGGTCACTCACCAACAAAATCCTTCTTCAAGCTTTTATTGCAGCAACATAATAGTGAGTATTATGTCGCTGCAATAAAAGCTTGAAGGAGGATTTCATTGGTGAATGGTTGGCTTCTATTTCTTTTCTCTGCACATGAACATTTATACCAGCACTCTGTATCACTCCTCTGACCCTTGCTGCACCACTCCAGCAACGCTGATCTCCTCCCCTCAGCCATTGGCCTACTAGCACCTGGGTCTCCGTGCTTGTCCTGGTATCCTGGCACACATCACCATACACCGCGTCTCCTGGGCTCCAGCACAGACACCGGCTCTGGCAACACCATCAGAGCGCTCAGGCCTGGCCATTCTCTTGACCAGGTTCCGGGCATCGCTCAGGTAGGAGGGTGGGTATGGTGGACAAGGATGATGCTAGCAGGGGATATGGCGGATCACACATCCTACATCCTGGGCGTTCCCTCACTCTGACATTACTGCTCACCGGTTGTTAGTAAGCAGTCTTTCCCCTCTTTCATAGCCAGCACTCCACTCCACCCATTCGGCCCAGCCGTTTTCAATTAGCAGGGGACTGCATATGGGTTTCCTCCTACAATTCTCCTAGCCATCTGGAAGGGAGCACATGGTAGGTGTTCACACTGATGTGGTGCTGCTCTGTGGCGGCTATTGTTGCTGTGGTGCTCTGTCTGTGGGGTTGTGTGGCCCAGAGCCGGAGACTTGGTTGCGCAGCCTGGCCACTGGATCATTCCCCCTGTGGACTTGGTGTCACGGAGGCAGTGGTCACCACCCGGCACTACGCCAGTGTTAGGTTAGGGACTCACTCTGACTAGGTGGCCTTGAAGTGGCGAGTGGGCTTGTACTTTTTGATCAAAATGTATACTAACAACCTGTTAGTTTTTGAAATTATGCTGAGAAGCAAGTAGTTCAAAATACAAATTGTGGATGTGCAGCTATGTTTCTGTTTCTCTATTGTTGTTTTACCTGTGTAGAAGAAAAGTCGACAAGTTGCCCATACCAACCATTCAGATTGCTTCTTTCATTTTTTAGAGGCCTTTTAAAAAAAACAAAAGAAGCAATCTAATTGGTTGCTATGAGAAACTGGTCAACTTTTACTCTGCACAGGTTTTGATGTCCCCCTACATGATTTATTTGGAGGTTCATGTGTCTATCATGGGAAATTGTCTTACTTATGTTAATGTTCGACAGGGAACTGCACAGAATATAAGTGAGTGAAACATGTCACTTCTTTTCCACGTGGACACATGCTGAAACTGCCTTTTAAGTCAATGGGAGCTTTAAGGTTAACCTTCCCCTATACAACTCGAAGCTCAAAGATAATTTGCCCACACATCAGATAAATGTAGTTTTATCATAATGCCCCCCTACCTTTTTTTTTTCCTGGACCCGAGTGTGCACCCCAAAATTTAAAAGCTGGAGTCACCATTGGGCAGTGTGTAATGATGACGCTGCTTCAAAGGAGTACGGCTTTCAGCAGTGAGGCCGTGCTCCTCCAAGGCAGACAGGCTTGATCCTCAGGTCCTGCAGCTCCTGCCTCATGACATCACAACTGTAAAACTGGTATACCCGGGCAGCAATAACACTTTACGCTAGCAACACTATGTTGCAGGGAACCACCCCCTATATCAAACATGACAAGTAATCATGGTTAAAACTCAGGATATGAGAACAGACAGACATAGCAAAAGGTGAATCATAAAACAAGACCTGGTCAGAGTAAGATCTAATTACCAGCAGAGCTAGGTTTTAAATAACCACACCCGAGCTGCCATAGGTTGAAAGCATTAACTCTTCCCAAACCTAGGAGAATTGGCCCAGAAAATGTTAAGACACAAAAACAATGTCTGAACAGGACCTAAAACAAAAAAATGCAAAAACACAGAAACGGACATTACAAAAGTTTTTTTTAACCACATCATGTTTCAGAAAAAAATTCACAAAAAGTGATCAAAAAGTCCCATGAGCCCTTATACCTCCCTGTATCTGGAAAAATAAAAAAGTTATAGGGGTGAATAGAGGACAACTGTGTTCAATAAAGTTTGACTTCTTATTAAAGTAGTACAATAATAGAAAAACTATATATATTGGGTATTCATTTATTCACATTGAGCTACAGAATAAAGAGAACATATTTTTATCATAAAGTGCACTGCATAAAAACAAAACACACCAAAAGATGCAAAATTTTGGTTTTCTTTTCAAGTTTTCCCCACAAATAATATTTTAATTTTTGCTTCGCCGAACATTTTATGGTAACATTTTATGGCTCAGTAGTGTGTGGTCTCCATGTGCCCGTATGACCTCCCTACAACACCTGGGCATACTCCTGATGAGGTGGTCTCCTGAGGGATGTCCTCCTAAACCTGGACTAAAGCATCCACCAACTCCTGGACAATCTGTGGTGCAACGTGGCATTGGTGGATGGAGCGAGACATGATGTCCCAGATGTGCTCAATCAGATTCAGTTCTGGGGTACGGGCAGGCCAGTCCATAGCATCAATGTCTTCCTCCTGCAGGAACTGCCAACACACTCCAGCCGCATGAGGTCTAGCATTGTCTTGCATTAGGAGGAACCCAGGGCAAACCGGACCAGCATATGGTTTCACAAGGGGTCTGAGGATCTCATCTCGGTACCTAATGGCAGTCAGGCTACCTCTGGCAAGCACATGGAGGGCTGTGCGGCCCCCCCAATGAAATGCCACCCCGCACCATTACTGACCCACTGCCAAACCGGTCATGCTGGAGTATGTTGCAGGCAGCAGAATGTTCTCCACGCCGTCTCCAGACTCTGACACATCTGTCACATGTGCTCCATGTGAACCTGCTTTCATCTATGAATAGCAAATGGTGCCAGTGGCGAATTCGCCAATCTTAGTGTTCTTTGTCAAATGCCAAACATCCTGCACGGTGTTGGGCTGTAAGCACAACCCTGACCTGTGGATGTTGGGCCCTCATATCACCCTCATGGAATCTGTTTCTGAGCATTTGAGTGGACACATTCACATTTGTGGCCTGCTGGAGGTAATTTTGCAGGGCTCTGGCAGTGCTCCTCCTTCTCCTCTTTGCACAAAGACAGAGGTAGCGGTCCTGCTGCTGGGTTGTCGCCCTCCTACGGCCTCCTTCACATCTCCTGATGTACTGGCCTGTCTCCTGGTAGTGCCTCCATTCTCTGGACACTACGCTGACAGGCTCAGCAAACCTTCTTGCCACAGCTTGCATTGATGTGCCATCCTGGATGAGCTGCACAACCTGAGCTACTTGTGTGGGTTGTAGACTTTGTCTCATGCGACCACTAGAGTGAAATCACCGCCAGCATTCAAAAGTGACCTGAGGAACTGAGAAGTGGTCTGTGGTCACCACCTGCAGAACCACTCGTTTATTGGTGGTGTCTTGCTAATTGCCTATAATTTCCACCTGTTCCATTTGCACAGCATTTGAAATTGATTGTCAATCAGTGTTGCTTCCTGAGTGGACAGTGTGATTTCACAGAAGGGTGATTGACTTGCAGTTACATTGTGTTGTTTAAGTGTTATTTTTTTGAGCAGTGTAAAAAAGTTATGGCTCTTAGAAGGCAGGGAGGAAAAGTGCAAATGAAAATGTCCTGTGTCCTCAAGGCCAAAATGAGTCCTTGAGTCCTTAAAGGGGTACTCCGGTGGAAATAATTTTTTTAAAATCGACTGGTGCCAGAAAGTTAAACACATTTGTAAATTACTTCTATTTAAAAATCTTAATCCTTTCAGTATTTATCAGCTACTGTATACCACAGAGGAAGTTCTTTTCTTTTTGAATTTATTTTCTGTCTGACCACTGTAGTCAAAAAGAAGGAAATTCAAAAAGAAAAGAACTTCCTGTGGAGCATATAGTAGCTGATAAGTACTGGAAGGATTAAGATTTTTTAATAGAAGTAACTTACAAATCTGTTTCATCTGAGGTTGTATTTGTTTAATGTTATGACCTTCTGAGGACCAGTATTTTTCTTATTATGTCCTAATATGTGAAAGCATACACTATGCCATGCATTATTATGTATTACTATGTAATGGATGTCATACTGTATGTATGCAATACATTTGCCACTTAATGTGTATTTAGCCTATTAGGCTGTATTTGTGAGAGGGGCGTAAGTATTTCCGCCCCCTGCACTTCTAGGCGGGACGTTAAGGAGTTGGGGGCGGGAGTATATTACGCCCCTGCACCTACTGGTGGGGCGTATGTGATGTTTTGCGGATGTGAGGACAGCCCAGAAGGTGAATTTCCTGCCACTCAGATGTATCGGTGGTTTCGCTTGCTCGTCTGACTAAAGCACCTGTGGAATTTCAAGCAGGATGAGGATTGCTGCGGCAGCCACGATTTTGGTGGGTAAGCTAGCGTATGGCTGTGGCTGGAATCTAGTGCTGGCCGCAGACGTGAGTGCTCCGGTTAGCAGCATATGATCTATCTAGTTAGGAGAGGTGATTTCTGCACCGGAGTGATCCACTGGCAGCTTACTCGCTTTTCACTGCTGGGTTTGCCCAGCTCCGCTCCCGTGCCTCTCTTGGCGGTATTACGTGGCCACAGCAGCGTCACATGATTCCGGATACCAACACTTACGTTTGACTCGCGGCACATAGTGTACAGTCTGGTGGCTCTGGACATTCAAAGGATGGGGGGGGGGGGGGGGGGGAAGGGGGTTGTGGTTGGTTTTGTTGGAAAATCCGGCCTGGCCCCTGTGTGTTCTATGCTGTTCCCGACATCACAGGGGAGTGCTCCTGTGGCTCACATATTAATTGCCTGTCTGTTATGCCGAGCGCTCCGGGTCCCTGCTCCTCCCCGGAGTGCTCGCGGCGTTCTCCTCTCTGCAGCGCCCCGGTCAGACCCGCTGACTGGGAGCGCTGCACTGTCACTGCCGACGGGGATGCGATCCGCGTAGCGGGACGCGCCCGCCTGCAGGTCGCATCCCAATCTACTCACCTGTCCCGTTCCCCGGCTGTCACGTCCTGGCGCGCGGCCCCGCTCTATAGGGCGCGCGCGTGCCGGCTCTCTGAGATTTAAAGGGCCAGTGCACCACTAATTGGTGCCTGGCCCAATCAGTGTCTATTAGCTTCCCTGCTCCATGTGTATATAAACCCTCTTCCCCTTCCTGTCCTGGCTGGATCTTGTTGCCTTAATGCCTAGTGAAAGCGTTGTTGTGTGTACCATTACCAGTTTTTCCAGATCTTCTGCCGTTGCCCTTGACTACGAACCATTACCGCCTGCCCTGACCTTCTGCTACGTCTGACCTCGCCACTGTCTAGTCCTCCTGTACCACGCCAGTCTCAGCAGTCAGTGAGGTTGAGCCGGTGGACACGACCTGGTTGCCACCGCCGCAGCAAGACCATCCCGCTTTGCGGCGGGCTCTGGTGAAAACCACTAGCAACTTAGAACCGGTCCTCCGGTACGGTCCACGCCAATCCCTCTCTGACACAGAGGATCCACTACCAGCCTGCCAAATCCTGACACTGTCCCAGTCTGGGAGGGTACAGCAGAGTGGACATAGCACAAAGCGGATGTCTCCTTTAGCATTGCTGGTCTGTAGTAACTAAGAGCAAGAAGTGTTAAAGGGGTTTTCCAGGATTTTTTTTTATTTGACTATGCTACAAGGGCTGTAAAGTTAGTGTAGTTCATAATATTTAAAAAAAAAATGGAAATTGAGGCTCAGGGTCAATGAATATTGGATGATGATATGTTTATTATAATAAAATGTATATGATAATTAAAGTGTATTCCAAACCTCACAGGGACCTTGTGGGTCGGCAAATACACAATAAAAATTCACAATAAATATACAAATATAATACAGCAATTGTAACTAATATCAACAGGTAATTAGTAAAATTCATAAAATTGTTAAAAATATAAGAGTGTCCATAGTATTCGATAAAACTAATCTAATAGTTCAGATGGTGGATATCATGAAAATAAAGTGCATATTAATCTCTTAGTAGTTTTGTTCAAATGAATCCCCTTATATGTGAGTCGTTTGTAATCCGATTTTTAAGTTCTAGCTCTTTATGCACAGAGCCCGCTGCTAGAGACTGGGCAGTCTCAACGATATGCAGCGATGTTTGGAGTGAGCAACGATGTTGGGAGGATACAATGTTGCTAGACAAGTGATACAATGTATGCATACAATTGTGAAAAGGGTTTAGTTCTCTTGAATTAAACACCTGCTGCTAGAGATTTTGCGGTCTCAAATTATGCAGTGGGTTTTGGTGGGCAAATAAACAGGGGACTGCAGCGCTTCAAAAGTGCAGCATAGCTGTATGTGGCGCTGGTGGTCCCGGCTTAGTAGAGATGATGGTCGGCTGTTAGAGACACTGCTTGTCTCAAAAGATACAGCAAATTGTAGAGGATCCGATCCTTGTAACGGCTCTGATAATTTGCCCGGTGTAGCGAATCCTCATGGCTGGAGCTTTGCGCATAGGTTTGATGCACTGAAAATTGGAGGGTTCTGTCTCTGGGATATTGGCTGTATGGAGTGGCACTTAGAAGGCACTTAGAAGAGAACTGGAACATTATTTAATAAAAAAAACTGAAACAAAAATGGGAGATAAAAACATTAAAATATATGATTGACACACAACATATTCCCAAAGGATTATCGGTGTATAAAACCCTGGCAGGAGATCTTGATAGTGAATCTTTTAATATTAAATGGAACACCTTATTTAAACAAACATCCATCGAAGTGACCAAATTGGTAGTTGAGAGAAGGCATGAAATGTTGACCGAAATAGACACAAAAATTGCAACCATTCGTACTACTATAGACGCTTTTGATCAAACATCAGAATTCTTGAAATATCAAGAAGCACTATGTAAAAAATTAGATTCAGTTAAAAATGACATCATCACTAGAAAAACAAAAAAACATTTATGGAATACAAAAAAAAACAGATCAAAACCACCCACCCACTAATACTAATGAACCATCCACTATTTTTAATATCCCCATATCAAACAGATACACTGCACTATCCTCAGATAATAATTTTTTAGATGGGACCATCCCACGCAGACACCCCCCACACTCCCACCCTTCACCCCAACCCTTAATGCACAGTCCACAATATCACAAACGCCCCTACCATTCGCCTCACCCACAATGGGGATATTACCCACATTCCAGACAGAATCCCACGACATATCACTCCAACTACAACTTTTACCATCCTAACAATTGGAGAAACCCCAGTCACTACCACACTCACAAATCCCATCCCAACCAATCACACTACACACACTTTAATCAATACACACACACAATCATTCTGACATACAAACAACAAATCCACTTTCCAAACAACCCATGGCACCTGGGAAAACCATTCAGAAAATAGAAACAATAGCCCAGGTTCATTCCACACCCCCAATCACTCCCAATCCCAAAAAAAGAGCCAACTGAAAACCAAAATAACCAAGACCTGAATTTAGATGAGAACGAGAGTGCAGTTTTCAATCTTAGGTCTGTCGCATTAAATACAAATCAGATAAAATTATTGAACAAAGGTTTAAAATTCGCTCCCAGCCAACCATTGGATACATTTGGAGTGTTCATAGGAATCGAAAAATACATCCGAAAACTTAGTCTCAAAATTATTTTTTATGAAAAACCCTATAGAAACCCAAATCGCGACTACATCTACATTTAAACATACTACTCTTAAAAACCAATCACATTTTTTTCCCAGACGAGAAATCACTCCAGATATGTCAGCCTTTAAAAAAAGCATTTGAATACAATCTAAGAAAAATAAAAACATAAAAAAACACATGGGGGAATATCACACCTTGGGAGATATCAGCCATTAAACAATTACAGCAGGACCTGTCCATCACCATCAGGCCAGCCGATAAAGGAGGCAGCATAATGGTGATGGACATTCTTACTTATACATCCGAATGTATGTCACAATTCAGTGACACAACTACATATGTTAAATTAAAAGGGGATCACACGTCACAGTTTTCGGAAGAATTGTTGAATTTCTGTCGAGATCTAAGAGAGGTAGGCATCCTCTCGAAACATGAATTTGAATATATAACCGGTCTTCACAAACGCATACCGGAGTTTTACACGATACCCAAATTGCATAAAAATCTGACACATCCCCCAGGTCCCCCAATAGTGTCGGGCATAGGATCACTCACAGCCAATTTATCACAGTATATAGATCAATACTGCATGTTAAAATCATTCCATCCTATATACGAGACACTACTCAAATCATTCAAATTGCTGAAGCAATTAATTGGGATCCCTCATGGTATTTAGGAACATTAGATGCCAGCTCCTTATATACTATCATAAATCATCAGGAAGGCATTGAAGCAATCAAAGACACGTTAGAGACATGCAGTTTGCCGGTTGAACAAATTAAATTTATTCTTGATGGTATTCATTTTATTTTAACTCAGAACTATTTTAAATTTTACACAGATTTTTATCTTAAAATTAACAGTACAGCCATGGGCACCAGGTTCACCCCAAGCGACGCCAATCTTTTTTATGGCTAGTTGGGAACATGTCATCATTAATCCTCAGCTGGGCGGTGACCAGGTGTCCTGGTACGGTTATATCGATGACATCTTTTTTATATGGCGGGGTACCAAACCCAATTTAGAGAATTTTATTACCTCTATTAATACCAACAATTTTAATCTAAAATTTACACCCAATATTAGTCCTATGTCTGTAGAATTTTTAGATCTTTTAATATCAGCCACTGAGAATAAACTTATTTGTAATGCTTATCATAAACCAGTGTCCAAAAATTGATTCATTTTACATACCAGTTGCCATCTCCCACAATGGCTGATCAATGTTCCAACCAGCCAATTTAGGAGAATTAAATGAAATTGTACAATTAATGAGCAATTTGAACTTGAAGCCATTACCCTCACAAATCAATTTCTCTCTAATCAATACCCACTGGCAAATTTGCCGCAATCTCTGGACACAGTAAGAAAATTAGATAGAGCAACATTCTTTGCCACCAAACCACACAATATACCTGTACCTACCAAAGACTTTCCCAAATTAATTATTCCATTCAACACACAGTACCGCAAAATAGAACACATTATTAAAAAATATCGGCCCCTCCTATGCGAAGACAAATCAATCAATCAATCAATATACACGAGAGCTCCCAATTTGGGAATAAAAATTGCATCTACAGTAAGAACAAGTAACCCCAAACAAAAATCCCTATCTACTATTGTAGACCTAAAAGCATATTTTAGATGTGGACAATGTCCCAACTGCAAGGCAACGCAATTTGATAAAAGGACAATAGAGGTAAAATCCACAACCAACAATTTTACACATAATATTATGGACTTCCTGAATTGTGCCAGAAAGGGGGGGGGGGGTGTGATATATTTAACCCCTTAAGGACCAAGCCCATTTTTACCTTAAGGACCAGGCCAATTTTATTTTTGCATTTTCGTTTTTTCCTCCTTACCTTTTAAAATCTGTAACTCTTTCATATTTCCATCTACAGACACGGTAAAAATGACATGTGTTCTTTATTATGTGGGTCAAAACGATTAAAATGATATCCATGGCTAGATACTTTTATATTTTTGTACCGCTTAAAAAAAACCTAAAACTTTTTGTACAAAATCAGTAATCTAAAATCGCCCTATTTTGGCCACCTATAACTTTTTCATTTTTCCGTATATAGGGCGGCGTGAGGGGTAATTTTTTGCGCCATCATCTGAACTTTTTATCGATACCACATTTGCATATATAAAACTTTTATATAATTTTATATAAAAAAATTTTTTTATAGAATGTGACAAAAAAGCTGCATTTTTGGACTTTTTTTTATTTTTTACGTTTTGGCCATTCACAGTACGGGATCATTAACTATAATCTATTTTGATAGATTGGACATTTACACATGCGGGGATACCAAATATGTTTATTAAAAAATGTATGCTTTTTGGGGGTAAAATGGGAAAAACTAACAATTTTAATTTTTATTGGGGGAGGGGATTTTTCACTTTTTTTTTTACTTTTTTTATTTTTTAATTTTTCACCTTTTTTTTTTTTTTACACTTTTTATGTCCCCATAGGGGACTATCTATAGCAATCCTTTGATTGCTAATACTGTTTAGTGCTATGCATATAACATAGCACTGATCAGTATTATCGGCTATCTCCTGCTCTGGTCTGCTCGAACTCAGACCAGAGCAGGAGACGCCGGGAGACGGCCAAAGCAAGCCACCAGCCACCATTACAGATGATCGGATCGCCGCGGCAACGCTGTCGGGGATCCGATCATCTATTTTATTATGCGCAATGGCCGCAGATGCCGTGATCTGTACAGATCACGGCATGTGAGGGGTTAATCTCGGACATCCGCTCAATCTCGGATGTTGTCCATTACCGGGGGTAATGCTGATGGCAGCCAGAACCTGCCGTGTATGACGCGAGCATTGCTCCAATGCTCGCAATCATACACAGGACGTAAATGTACGTCCTGGTGCGGGAAGTCCCGCCAAACCAGGACGTACATTTACGTCCGTGGTTGTTAAAGGGTTAATACAGTGTCCTTGTAATAAGCAATATACAGGTCGCACATCCCGAGCATTAAAAACAAGAATATTAGAACATAGGTACAACATTAAAAAAAGAAATGAGAAACATCTATTATCTGCTCATTTTAACCAATTTCATCAAGGAAATCCAAATAATCTCAAATTCGTAGCTATTCATGCCATTCAACAAGACTGGCGAGGTGGCAACTTTATCCCCAAAAAAGTCTAGAGCTGAGTCGAGAATTTTTTTTAAAATTTAACTCTCTAGCACCCAAGGGATTAAATAGTGAATTAGAAGTTTTTTTTTTTTTTAGATTGATTATAATGTACTATCTACCATACCGATTCCCCTTTTTCTAAATATATCCCTAAATCCACATTCCTATCCTTCCTCCCCTATATTTAACAATTTCCCTTTAAATGCACATTTGTCACACTATCCCATTTATCGTAATAATTTTCTTTTAACCTAACATGATAGTATCCCTTCAATACACAGATGCTCCACAATTCCCTATTTTTTTCTCTCATTTTTTCCCATATTCTCCATACTCTTATATTTGTATAATTCTTTTTTATATTTTTATATTTTATATATTCCTATTTACTTATATATGTGTCTAATCCATAGATTCATTTTATTCCAATAATTCTATTACATAAGTGTTCAGTTTTTATTAAGATTTTTATCAAGATCTATTATTCGCACACTTTTTCATTTTGCTTATTTGTTCATTCAATGTTACATTTTATCCCATACTTGTTAACACTAAATCTTGCCCATACGTCTACATTATGAGACAGATTTTTAAATAAACAAACTCAGATGCCCCTACAAAAAATTACCGTATCTAGATACATTTTTATCCTTATTTAAATACCCACATTTTAATACAGTTCTCTATTATAGAAAGACACTTATAATCTATATATATAAAACTCATCGTGTGTGTGTGTGTGTGTGTGTGTGTGTGTGTATGTGTGTATGTATGTATGTTCCACAAAAACTTCCAAACGGCTAAAGATATTAACGTGAAACTTGGCACACATGTTACTTATATGTCTACAACAAACATAGGATAGGTGATTTAACCCTTACTCACCCCCATTTGCCAGGGTCAGGGTTTATGTTTAAAGTCCTATACAAGTCTATGGAAAATATATGTTACTGCATAACTTCCAAATGGCTGGAGATATTTCAATAATACTTGGTCACATGTTACTTATATGTCCACTTAAAATATAGGATAGTTAATTTAACCCTTAACTACCCCCATTTGTGAGGGTCAGGGGTTTTGTTTAAAGTCCCATGCAAATCAATGGGAAATGTATGTTCTCATATAACTTCTGTACGGCTGGAGATATTTCAATACCTTATACACATATTACGGGTCGGGATTAGTGTTGCTCACGAATATTCGCAAAGCGAATTTTATTCGCAAATATCGCATATTCGCGAATTCGCGAATATTCGCGAATATAGCACTATATATTCGTAATTACGAATATTCGTTTTTATTTATTTATTTTTTTTTTTCACAGTACACATCACAGTGATCATCCCTCTCTCCTTCCAGCTTGTGTGGTGTAAAGAAGGCTCTAATAGTACTGTGTGAAACTGGCGTGCGAATTTTCGCATATGCGAAAATTAGTATATGCAAATGTTCGAATTTTCGTTTATGTAACTTTTCATGCACATTTTCGCAATACGCGATTTTTCGCGCATGCGAAAATAAAACGAGAATATTACGAATATGCGAATATTCGCGAATATATGACGAATATTCGTCCATATATTCGCGAATTCGAATATGGCCTATGCTGCTCAACACTAGTCGGGATATGAGGACGGGATGGGAGGTCGAGATAGGAGGTCGGGATAGGAGGACAGGATGGTCGGGATAGGAGGACGAGTTAGGAGGTCGGGATATGAGGACAGCATAGGAGGACGGGATAGGAGGACGGTATAGGAGGTCGGGATAGGAGGTCTGGATAGGAGGTCTGTATAGGAGGACGGGATAGGAGGTCGGTATAAGAGATGGATATAGGGGGACGGGATAGGAGGTCGTGATAGGAGGACGGGATAGGAGGACGGGATAGGAGGACGGGATAGGAGGATGGGAAAGGAGGACGGGATAGGAGATCAGGATAGGAGGTCGGGATAGGAGGTCGGGATAGGAGGTCGGGATAGGAGGTCGGGATAGGAGGTCGGGATAGGAGGTCGGGATAGGAGGACAGGATAGGAGGTCGAGACAAGAGGTCAGGATATGGGGTTGGGATATGACAACAATATATGAGGACTGGATATGAAGTCAAAAGCTTCCTCCTTTGTTTATTTTCCTCCCCAACAAGGATTAGGAAGGAATAACCGGGCAACGCCGGGTACTCGGCTAGTCTATATATATAAAACTCAACGTGTGTGTGTGTGTTTGTGTGTATGTATGTTCCACAAAGACTTCCAAACGGCTAAAGATATTAATATGAAACTTGGCACACATGTTACTTATATGTCAACTACAAACATAGGATAGGTGATTAACCCTTAATCACCCCCATTTCCCAGGGGCGGGGTTCATGTTTAAAGTCCTATACAAGTCTATGGAAAATATGTTACTGCATAACTTACAAAGGGCTGGAGATATTTTGATAATACTTGGTCACATGTTACTTACATGTCCACTTAAAATATAGGACAGTTAATTTAACCCTTAACTACCCCCATTTGTGAGGGTCTGGGTTTTTGTTTAAAGTCCCATGCAAATCAATGGGAAATGTATGTTCTCACATAACTTCTGTATGTCTGGAGATATTTCAATACCTGGTGGGTGCACATATTACGGGTCGGGATATGAGGACAGGATGGGAGGTCGAGATAGGAGGTCAAGATAGGAGTACGGGATGGACGGGTTAGGAGGTCGAGTTAGGAGGTCGGGATATGAGGACGGGATAGGAGGACGGGATAGGAGGACGGCATAGGAGGTCGAGATAGGAGGTCGGGATAGGAGGACAGGATAGGACGGGATATGAGGTCAAGATAGGAGGACAGGATAGAGGGACAGGATAGGAGGTCGACATAGGAGGTCGAGATAGAAGGACGGGATAGGAGGTCGAGATAGGAGGACGGGATAGAAGGACGGGATAGGAGGTCGGGATAGGAGGACGGGATAGGAGGTCGGGATAGGAGGTTGGGATCGGAGGTTGGGATAGGAGGTCGGGATAGGAGGATGGGGTAGGAGCACGGGATATGAGGACGGGATATGACAACAATATATGGGGATGGGATTTGAAGTCAAAAACTTCGTCCTTTGTTGATTTTCCTCCCCAACAAGGATTAGGAAGGAAAAACCGGGCAACGCCGGGTACTCAGCTAGTATAAAGATAAATATAATTTTAAATTGTATAAGTAACTATATACCATGTTTTAGTCTTATGTAAAGATGGATTCCCAGCACGTTTTCCATGTTATATAAAAAACATGTTTTAGTTTTATATAAAGATGGATTCCCACCACGTTTTCCACAGAATCCCAACTTACTATTTTTTCTAAGTGGTTGTGATATCTTCCCATAAAGGGAGGAGCTATACATATAAAAACCCCACTAAAGGACTTTGGGAACTTACTTTTACTTTTAGCTGCTGAGGAAAAGTCCTACGGAGAACTTGAAACGCGTCCAGCTTTCCCTTCTAAGTGCCACTCCATACAGCCAATATCCCAGAGACAGAACCCTCCAATTTTCAGCGCATCAAACCTATGCGCAACGCTCCAGCCACGAGGATACGCTACACCGGCCTAATTATCAGAGCCGTTACAAGGATCGAATCCTCTACAATTTGCTGTATCTTTTGAGACAAGCTGTGTCTCTAACAGCCAACCATCATCTGTACTAAGCTGGGACCACCAGCACCACATCAGGTACTATGTATACAGCTATGCTGTACTTCTGAAGCGCTGCAGTCCCCTGTTTATTTGCCCACCAAAACCTGTACGCCCCTGAAAGACCAGGCCTGTTTTTTCAAATCGGAGATGTCTGTCTTTATTAGAGAATAACTCTGGTAACGTTTTGCCAATCACGATAATTCTGACATTGTTTTTTTGTCACAAGTTGTCCTTCATGTACATAGTAAAAGTAAGCCGATATCATTTGTAGTTTTTTTTTTACTATGCAAAAAATCATTTTTGCTATTTTAACACTAATTAATTGCATATATTTATACATACTGACTAAATAGTTTATGAAACTTATACTTTGTGATGTCTACTTTATTTTGACGTCATTTTTTTGTTTTCAATCAACATTTTAAATTAGTTAGAAGCCTAACAATTTAACTTGAAATTTTGAAAATTTTGAAAATTTGAAAAGTACATCTTTTTTATGTGCTATGCAAGGTTTGCAGAAATTAAAAGGTAGTAGAACATAGGAACAACCCCCCCCCAAATGACCCCATTTTAAAAACTAGACCCCTCAAGGTATTCGCTAGGGGGTACAGTGAGTATTTTAACACCATAGTTTTTTGGCAGGAATTATTAGAAAGTCAGTGTTAAAAATTCAAAAATTGCAATTTTTCACAAATGCATTATTTGGGGGGCATATTTTGTACATCACTTCTGATATTGAAAGAAATGCACACTATATTTTATTTAGCTGCTTGTCCCATGTTCGGAAATACCCCCGCTTTGGCCATATATGGTTCCTTGGCCGCGTGGTAGGACTCAGAAAGAGAGGAGCGCCATTTGGCTTTCAGGGCAGAACAGTACCCCCCACCCCCACAAGTGACCACATTTATATACCGCACCCCTACAAGTTATTGGCTGGACCAGGGACCTCTCTGATTGGTCCTTGGTCGGCTGGCAGTATAACGCATCTGTCTGTGACAGTTAAGGCTCCTGATGGATATATCCGCCATGTTGTGGGAATAAGCACCCGCTCATGGTGAATATATCCATTACTGCTGCGGCTGGGTAGCTCAGTGTGTCCGCTCATGACTGCTGGCGGAAAATCCGCCGCTATGAGTGGACGCACAAAGCTACCCAGCCGCAGCAGCGAGCTCATTACCGTGACTGCTGCATAATGTGTAGGATCACGTGGCGTACATCCGCAGCATATTACATGCTGCGGATGTCTGCCAATGCGATCCTACACATTATGCTTTTTTTTTTATTAGATTCATTTAATAAATGTATTTTTAATATATATATATATTTTTTTTTACACTTTTATTAAATTTTTATTTATTTTTACACTTTTATTTTATTTATTTTTACACTTTTTAATGCTTTGGAATACTTAGTATTCCAAAGCATTGCAGTTATATGCTGCCTGCCAGTTTTCACTAGCAGGCAGCATATTTCACTAGCAGGCAATACCCAGGGCAGACCTGGGGGTCTTTGTAGGACCCCCGGCTGCCCAGGTATGCAGCAGCACCCCGCGATGCTCCGGGGTGCTGCAGGAGGGACAGAGGGAGCCCCCTCCCTCTGTCAGAACTCCTTACAGCGCACGGTCACTTCTGACCGCGGCTGTAGGGGTTAAACTGTCAGGAGTGAAGTGAACTTCACTCCCGGCAGTGCGGCCACACACAGCACCCCGCGATCGCGCTGCGGGGTGCGTCAGAGGAGACAGAGGGAGCCCCCTCCCTCTGTCAGAACTTCTCACAGCGCACGGTCACTTCTGACCGCGGCTGTAAGGGTTAAACTGTCGGGAGTGAAGTGAACTTCACTCCCGGCAGTGCGGCAGGCCCCGGCCAGCCGCGTATTACACACAGCACCCCGCGATCGCGATGCGGGGTGCTGCAGAGGAGACAGAGGGAGCTCCCTCCCTCTGTCATAACACTTACAGCCCGCGGTCACTTCCGACCGCGGCTGTAAGGGTTTAAACTGCCGGGACCGAAGTTTACTTCGGTCCTGGCAGTGCAGCAGGGTCCCGGCTGTGTGATACAGCCGAGTCCCTGCCGCGATCTCGTGGGTGCACTGGGCAGCACCCACGAGAATAATGGACGAATATAGACGTCCAGGTGCGGGAACGCCCGCCAACCTGGACGTCTATACTCTTCCATGGTCGTTATCGGGTTAACTATCATATATATTTTATTATAATAAGCATATCATCATCCAATATTCATTGACCCAGAGCCTCAATTTCCATTTTTTATTTATTGCATTTTAACCCCTTAAGGACTGAGCCCTTTTTCACCTTAAGGACTGAGCCCTTTTTTGCAATTCTGACCACTGTCACTTTAAGCATTAAAGGGGTATTCCAGGCAAAACCTTTTTTTTTATATATATATATATATCAACTGGCTCCGGATAGTTAAACAGATTTGTAAATTACTTCTATTAAAAAATCTTAATCCTTCCAATAGTTATTAGATTCTGAAGTTGAGTTGCTGTTTTCTGTCTAACTGCTTTCTGATGACTCACGTCCCGGGAGCTGTCCAGCTCCTATGGGGATATTCTCCCATCATGCAAGGGATATTCTCCCATCATGCACAGCTCCCGTGACGTGACATCATCATTGAGCAGTTAGACAGAAAACTTCAGAAGCTAATAACTATTGGAAGGATTAAAGGGGTTATCCAGGAAAAAACTTTTTTTTATATATATATCAACTGGCTCCAGAAAGTTAAACAGATTTGTAAATTACTTCTATTAAAAAATCGTAATCCTTTCAGTACTTATGAGCTTCTGAAGTTTAGGTTGTTCTTTTCTGTCTAAGTAATCTCTGATGACACGTGTCTGGGGAACCGTCCAGTTTAGAAGAGGTTTGCTATGGGAATTTGCTTCTAAACTGGGCATTTCCCGAGACATGTGTCATCAGAGATTACTTAGACAGAAAAGTACAACCTTAACTTCATAAGCTCAGTACTGAAAGGATTAAGATTTTTTAATAGAAGTAATTTACAAATCTGTTTAACTTTCTGGAACCAGTTGATATATAAAAAAAAGTTTTTTCCTGGAATACCCCTTTAAGATTTTTTAATAGAAGTTATTTACAAATCTGTTTAACTTTCTGGAGCCATTTTATATATAAAAAAAAAGTTTTTGCCTGGAATACCCCTTTAATAACTCTGGGATGCTTTTACTGATTGTTTTGATTCCGAGATAGTTTTTTCGTGACATATTCTAATTTAACACAGTGGTAAATTTTTGTTGTTACTTGCATCCTTTCTTGGTGAAAAATCCCCAAATTTCATGAAAATTTAGAAAATGTAGCATTTTTCTAACTTTGAAACTCTCTGCTTGTAAAGAAAATGAATATTCCAAATAAATGAAATATTGATTCACAAATACAATATGTCTACTTTATGTTGGCATCATTTTTCAAAATCTGAATTTTTCAGGGACCAGTTCAGTTTCGAAGTGGATTTGAGGGGTCTTCATATTAGAAATACCCCACAATACACCCCATTATAAAAACTGCACCCCTCCAAGTATTCAAAATGACATTCAGAAAGTGTGTTAACCCTTTAGGTGTTTCACAGGAATAGCAGCAAGGTAAAGGAGAAAATTCAAAATCTTCATTTTTTAGACTCGCATGTTCTTGTAGACCAAGTTTTTCAAATTTTACAAGGGGTAAAAGGAGAAAAAGCCCTCCAAAATTTGTAACCCAATTTCTCTCGAGTAAGGAAATACCTCATATGTGTATGCCAAGTGTTCGGCGGGCGCAGTAGAGGGCTCAGAAGGGAAGGAACAACAATGGGATTTTGGAGAGTGAATTTAGCTGAAATGGTTTTTTGGGGGCATGTCACATTTAGGAAGCCCCTATGGTGCCAGAACAGCAGAAAACCCCACATGGCATACCATTTTGGAAACTACACCCCTCAATGCACGTAACAAGGGGTCCTGTGAGCCTTAAAACCCCACAGGTGTTTGACGACTTTTCGTTAAAGTTGGATGTGTAAATACATATTTTTTTTTTTCACTAAAATGCGGGTTTTCCCCAACTTTTACATTTTTACAAGGGGTTATAGGAGAAAATGCCCCCCAAAATTTGTAACCCCATTTCTTCTGAGTATGGAAATACCCCATATATGGATGTTCTGCGGGCGAACTACAATGCTCAGAAGAGAAGGAGCGCCATTGAGCTTATGGCGAGAGAATTTGTTTGGAATGGAAGTCAGGGGCCATATGCGTTTATAACCCTCCCCCCCCCCCCCCCCGTGGTGTCAGAACAGTGGACCCTCCCACATGTGACCCTATTTTGGAAACTACACCCCTCACAGAATTTAATAAGGGGTGCAGTGAGTATTTACACCCCACTGGCGTTTGACAGATCTTTGGAACAGTGGGCTGTGCAAATGAAAAATTTTATTTTTCATTTTCAGGGACCACTGTTCCAAAAATCTGTCAGACACCTGTGAGGTGTAAATGCTCACTGCACCCCTTATTACAATACATGAGGGGTGTAGTTTCCAAAATGGGGTCACATCTGGGTATTTATTGTTTTGCGTTTATTTCAGAACCGCAGTAAAATCAGCCACCCCTGTGCAAATCACCAATTTAGACCTCAAATGTACATGGCACGCTCTCACTTCTGAGCCATGTTGTGCGCTCGCAGAGCACTTAACGCCCACATATGGGGTAGTTCTGTAATTGTGTTACACATTTTGGGGGTCTTTTTTTCCTTTTACCACTTGTGAAAATTAAAGGTATGGGGCAACACCAGCATGTTAGGCTGAGTTCACATCACGTTTTTGCCATACTGTTTTCAATCCGTTTTTCTAAAGAAAATCGTATGGGGAAAAAAGTAAACCGTATGCGTTTTTAAACAGTATACTGTTTTTAAAAGTACATACAGTTCCGTCAGTTTGTATAGAAAAAAAACCCCATACGTTTTTGAATTTTTTTTACATTTTTAATGGGAGGGGTCTTGGGTGGGGACTTTAGGATTCAAATGCGCATGTGCAAAGTAAAAACGTATACGTTTTTCCCGTATGGAACCGTATACATGTGCGTTTCCCATTGACGTCATGGTCAACCACTGTTTGGACTCTGGTTTACAAAACCGTACTGCAACCGCATACATTTTTTTTTTTAACATGGACGTCAATGGGAAACGCACATGTATACGGTTCCATACGGGAAAAACGTATACGTTTTTACTTTGCACATGCGCATTTGAATCCTAAAGTCCCCACCCAAGACCCCTCCCATTAAAAATGTACTAAATTTTCAAAAACGTATGGGTTTTTTTTCCATAAAAAATGAAATTGGAGGTGGGGGGCTCACACTAAATAGGTGATGAATGAGTGTCGAGGTGCTGTATGATACACGTTAACCCTACGTGTCTAGGTATAATATAGAAAAATATATGGAGATACAGACCTCTAGATACTCATATGCTAATAATATGCTAATAATCTATGTGGGATGTAATGATGGGATATAGTGACTTCTGGTCTGGTATCGGGATGTGGTGATAGTGTGTTGATGATTGTCTAATATTGACTGGATTAGATAAATGTAGTACTAATATATGAATATTAATATATAAATTATATGTAAAATTAATACAGGCTAGGTGATAAAAGTAAAATTAATATTGGTTTTAATTATTTAGTATTTCGTGTGCAGGGCCCTTGCACTAACCACACCTTTAATAACTAATTAAAATAAAGAAGATAAAAATACAATAAATGTAATAAATTAATGCAATGGAGGTAATAAAAAATAAAATAAAAAATTCATGCAATATAAGAACAGCAGTCCCTAATTGCAGCAGCTGGAGATGAAAGAATATTTCTTAATTCCTCAATGATTGTGCACTGTAGCAAAATTCAAAGTGCTATGCAGAGTTCAAAGTACTTGTGTAAAGTTCACTGTAGCATAATTCAAAGTGCTATGCAGAGTTCAAAGTAATTGCGTAAAGTTCACTCTAGCATAATTCAAAGTGCTGAGCAGAGTTCAAAGTGCTATACAATAAATGGGAAGTTCAAAAGTGCTACGCAAAGAATGATTCCAATCCTCCACTGGGTAAGTAGATGTTTAGAAAGAAGTTATTGTTGCAATTGTAGCAGTTTTAACAGAGGACAGTTGTAGCAACTGTATCTAAGTGCATAAGAAAGTTGTTGGTGTACAGCACCACTCACCGCTTCCCTGATGCGCTCCTATCTGTAGTATGGTCCTTCTCAGGCTGGCACAGCTCGGCAGCTAGCCTGGTGGAAAAAACCTGGGATCTGTCCTGCGCTGGCTCAGGATCTAGGTACTGGGAGTTGGTGAATGCTGGGGAGCCGGTAATGCCGTGGAGTCGATGTTCTGCGCTGGAGGGAGGCTGTACTTAGATGGTCCGGAGGCTGGCACAGATCTGCGTCTGGCCGTTGGATAAAGCGGGTGCAGGTGAGCGGTGGATGTGCTGTGAAGGTTACGAAGCCGCGTCCTCGTGCGAAAGTGCGCGCTCCCAGCTTGAACAGTGTTCCCAAAACAGGGGGGTTCCAGCAGTTGCAAATGGGACTTAGCTGATTGGGCTAGATATGATGCCAAACGCGTTTCGGGGTGTCCCCTTCTTCAGAGGCTGTATAATTATAAAAACTGACAGAACTGTATGCACTTTTAAAAACAGTATACTGTTTAAAAACGCATACGATTTACTTTTTTTCATACTGCTCCATCCGTTTTTTTTGCCATACGGTTTTCTTTAGAAAAACGCATTGAAAACAGTATGGCAAAAATGTGATGTGAACCCAGCCTTAGTGTAAAAAAAAATGTTTTTTTACACTAACATGCTGGTGTAGACCCCAACTTTTCCTTTTCATAAGGGGTAAAAGGAGAAAAAGCCCCCCAAAATTTGTAACGCAAGTTCTCCCGAGTACGGAGATACCCCATGTGTGGCCCTAAACTCTTTCCTTGAAATACGACATGTCTCCGAAGTGAGAGAGCACCATGCGCATTTGAGGACTAAATAGGGTATTTGAATCCGCCACAAAAATACCCTACGGCAGTGTTTCCCAAACAGGGTGTCTCCAGCTGTTGCAAAACTCCCAGCATGCCTTGACAGTCAGTGGCTGTCCGCAATACTGTGAGTTGTTGTTTTTCAACAGCTGGAGGCTCCGTTTTGGAAACACTGCCGTACAATCCGTTTTTTTTTTATTGGGGGGGGGGGGACTAGGGGTATGTGTATATGTAGTGTTTTACCCTTTATTATGTGTTAGTGTAGTGTTTTAAAGGGGTATTCCAGGCAAAACCTTTTTTATATATATATATCAACTGGCTCCGAAAAGTTAAACAGATTTGTAAATTACTTCTATTAAAAAATCTTAATCCTTCCAATAGTTATTAGCTTCTGAAGTTTTGTCTAACTGCTCAATGATGATGTCACGGCCCGGGAGCTGTGCATGATGGGAGAATATCCCCATAGGAACTGCACAGCTCCCGGGACGTGAGTCATCAGAGAGCAGTTAGACAGAAAACAACAACTCAACTTCAGAAGCTAATAACTATTGGAAGGATTAAGATTTTTTAATAGACGTAATTTACAAATCTGTTTAACTTTCCGGAGCCAGTTGATATATATATATATATATATATATATATATATATATATATATATATATATATAAAAAGTTTTGGCCTGGAATACCCCTTTAAGGATACATTCACACGGGCGCAGGTTTACAATGAGTTTCTCGCTGGGAGTTTGAGCTGCGGCAAAAAAATTGCCGCATCTCAAACTTGCAGCAGGACTCGCTGTTAACCCGCCCGTGTGAATGTACCTGTACATTCACATGGGGGGGGGGGCAAACCTCCAGCTGTTGCAAAACTACAACTCCCAGCATGCTCTGACAGACCATACATGCTGGGAGTTGTAGTTATGCAACAGAATGAGGCACATTGGTTGCAAAACACAGAGTTCGTTACTTAACTCAGTGTTTCGCAACCAGTGTGCCTCCAGCTGTTCCAAAACTAGAACTCCCAGCACGTACAGTCTCTCAGTGCATGCTTGGAGTTGTATTTTTGCAACAGCTGGAGGCACACTGGTTGCAAAACACTGAGTTAGCTAACAAACTCAGTTTCACAAAGTGTCTAGCTGTTGCAAAACTGCAACAATCAGCATGCATTGACAGCCGAAGGGCATGCTGGGAGTTGTAGTTTTGCAACAGCTGGAGGCACACTGCTACAACTCCCAGCATGCCCTTTGGTAGTTTCTGCATGCTAGGAGTTGTAGTTTTGCAACAGCTGGCTGCACACTTTTTCATAGAAAAAAGTGCCTCCAGCTGTTGCAAAACTACAACCCCCAGCATGCACAAACTACCAAAAGGGCATGCTTGGAGTTGTATTTGGAACTCCAGCTGTTGCAAAACTACAACTCCCAGCATGCCATTTGCCGGTGCATGCTGCGATTTGTTGTTAAGCAACAGCAGGAAGTGATCAGGCCTCACCTCCTGCTGGAGCCTTCCGTTGGGACCGCCGCCGATCCTGCTGCTCCTGTCGCCGCCACCGATCCCGAGGGGAACCCCGCCAACGCCGATCTCCGCCATCTTCGCCGTCCTGATCGCCACCCAGCAGGGTCGTGATTGATCGGTCGTTCCGACTGATCAATCATGTGATCGTGAGGCGGCACCTGTGCCACCTCACTCCTGCTGGGTAAGGGTGAATGGGGCTGTCTCGGACAGCCCCATTCATCATTATTTTCCGGGTCACCGGGTCACCAGAGACCCGATTGACCCGGAAAAGCCGCAAATTGTTGGTCTGAATTGACTGACGATTTGACATGGGGGGTCTCGGGACCCCCCAGGGGTTTGCACGGGGTGCCTGCTGATAGATATCAGCAGTCACCCAGGTCCGGTCCCCACCCAGCGATCGTCGGGGACCGGAATTCCCACGGACGTATCCACACGCCCTCAGTCCTTAATGACTTTAATAAGGGGCATATGGATACGCCCACCGTCCTTAAGGGGTTAAACTGTGGGTATAGGTGTTGTTATTTGAGTAGCTTGGGTCCCAGCAAACTAGTTAAGAGCCTCTCCTACTCTTTATACATTAGTTCATAATATAGTGTCTGTACCTGTGTGTGACGGTTTTCTCACAATTCTTCTGTGATTTACACTCCAATATTTATTTTACCATCATACAAAATGACTGTTGTCTCAGATTGTTCCCAGCTTGCAATGTGGCCGAGACCTGACTCACTAGTCAGCTGATGACAGGGAGCCTGTCTGCTTCAATGGGTGGAGGGATTGCTTGGTCGGAGAGAGACCAATCTGCAACAGCTGTAGGCACCCTGATTGAAAACCACACTGATTTGAATGGATGCAGCTCATTTATGTTTCAATGGGTGGGGTGGCTGATGTGTGGGAGGGAGGAAAATGGAATTGTGGGATTTGTAGTCAAAAAAAGAAAAGTCAAACAGAAAATACCAGTTCACAAACAGCTAGCCACAGTGTTAAGGTAATCTCACAACATAGCCATTTAGCCCCAAGACAAGCGCACATCCATCCTTAGCATGTCTATTACTGTCTGCCAGGTACATACTAAAATCACCTTATGGTGGATAACCCATTTAAGGTGTTGTTGCTTATGGCAACTGCTTTGGTTAGCCAAAACCATTATAGATTTAGAATTGTGCTTGTTCCCAGTTACCTGGCCGCTTACTAGGGGGAGTACTCTCAGTACATGCTTGCATATGGGGTTACAGTACATCCCACATCTTTCATACTTTAGAGTGTCACCTCTAACTGGCATATGTCACATAAGTCTCATGCATAATATGTAGGGAGCTCTATCATACGCAATAACAGTTGTATTACGCATACGCCACTACACAGTTGCATCTTTCATAAGTTTTACTAAGTTGTGTCAATCACACGCCACGTTACGACGGTGCCACACATGCTCTTCATCTTAGTTGTATGTGCACATGCTGCACTAGTATTTCTCATGACAAAAAAAAACACACACATTTATAGTATTTTCACGGTACAGACGCTAGTTTCATTCATACTTTGAATTTGTTCGTGTTTTTAATGTACATACGCTGGTAGCTTCATACTGTACTTACGCCAGTAGTTATTCTGTACATGCGCCTGTACCAGTATTACTGTGCATACATTTGCACCATTTATACTGTATGTACATCAGTAGTTATACTGTATATATGCATCAGTTATCTGGTATATACGCTGGTAATATTTATACTGTACATGCATCAGTTATCCGGTATATACGCTTGTACCATTTATACTGTATGAACAACAGTTGTTACCTTTGTACTGTACGCATATAAGTAATTATTTGAGTGCAGTGTATGTGGTATTACTATCTATCTACATGCAGTACATACAGTCATAGTATGTATGGCATCATTCCATTTCATGCACTAATGCATTCATACTATTTCTACGCTGACGACATCCCAATTGTTCATACGTCCATGGCATTTATGCTGCACATGCACTCTTGGTGTTTTGTACTGTTTGTGTACTCGTGGTGTTTGTACGGTGCATGCGCTCATAGCATTGTGTGCATGATGTTTGTGCTGGGCATGCGCTTGTGTCATTCGTTTTCATGTGCCCATGGCGTTTGTGCTGCGCAGGTGCTCGAGGCCTTCGTGTTTTAGGCGCCAATAGCGTTGGTGCTTTATGACGCTCGTGGTGTTGGTGCGGTACGAAGGTGCATGGAGTTTGTGCTATACGTGAGTTTGTGGCGTTGTTGCTGTGCATCCGCTCATAGTATTTACGGCACAAAGGGATGGCATCTATGCTGTTAATGCTTTCATATTATTTATACTGTACATGCTCATTGCATTCATGGTTCACATTGCGCACACGCTTACAGCATTCATACTGTACATACTATCACAGCTCTTAAGTTTTCTGCTCATATCGTTTTATATGGTATATTGGCTCATATCAGTTATGGTACTTCACGCATATATTGTAACATAGGCACATGACTTTATACGGTACATACGCATTGCATTTATTGTGGGTATGCATGCAATTTATAATATACTGTGAGTTTTGATAGCATGTGTTTATTTCCCACTGTGCAGTCAGACACAGCATTTATATGGTACTTAGGTTCTTAGCTTACATATCACTCATACGTTCATGACTATTTTCTGTGCATAGACAGTTAATACACCAACGTCGATACTGGTATACTTTTGACAATTTCATAACATCGATACGTTAAATAACATTCTTACACTATAGTCCTCACCTCACACGTGTCAGACAATTTGAAATCATCTATCTTTACAGTTGTGTTTTTTGTGTCTGTTAGTTTCAGCAAAAGTTCCGGCTATTTATTACGATTACAACAGAGTCTTACATTTACTAGCAATACCAATTGTATCATGTACACTACCAAGTCAGTCTTATTCATTGATAGGATTGGAGCAGCACACTACTCAAACATTAGTTTACCTCACAGGTTATAGTTCATATCACGTGCATACGCTACTATGCTGTTATACCGGCATTTGTTCCTGCAGCTGATAGGTCACTCAAGTTACTTTAGTAGTTGTACCACATTTAGTCACTAAGTCAGTATTACGATCACATATTGGCACTTGTATCTTGACATCTTATATTCAGCCTCTACCTTTTAATCCTTTTGCCCAAGGGCACAGACTTTGTTATTGTTGCAGACTTTTTTTCAGCAAAATAACATCATGACACATAAGCGGTTATTTCCCAACATACCTACCACATTTGCTGCACTGCCCAGGTGTTGTTACTGGCACATCTTCAGAGCAACACCATCATGACACAAAGGTGGTTTTATACCCTTCATACCTGCCACGTCTGCAGGGGGATGCACTGCATAGTTGTTTGTTACTGACACGTCTTCAGCACAACAACATCATGACACATAGGTGTTTGTATAACATTCATACCTGCCACGTCTGCAGGTGGATACACTGCATAGTTTGTTACAGACACGTCTTCAGAGCAACAACATCACAACACATAGGTGGATGTATACCCGTTATACCTGCCACATCTGCACGGGGGGATGCACTGTATAGTTGTTATTACTGACATGTCTTCAGAGCAACAACATCATGACACAAAGGTGGTTGTATACCCATTATACTTGCCATGTCTGCAGGGGCATGCACTGTACAGTTTGTTGGTACTGACACGTCTTCAGAGCAACAACATCATGACATGGTTGTATACCATTCATACCTGCCACATCTGCAGGGGCCCACACTGTGTAGTTATTATTACTGACACACTTTCAGAGCAATAACTTCATGACATACAGGTGGTTGCAAAAAGAACAATGGTTATGCAACACCTGTCACGTCTACAGGCACGATGGTTACGCAAAGAGCTTGCACATTTATAGGCACAATGGTACACCAGACCTGTCTAGTCTACAGACACTATGGTTCACGTAAAGAACTGTCATGTCTACTGGTATGATGGTTACGCAAAGACCTGTGATGTCATGGCGTGATGGCGATGAAGGGATCTTTCACTCACAGCAGGACGCCACTCCTGAGACCAATTTGGAGTCGGAAGCTTGGCAGTTTAAGGTATGGATTAGTTTTCAGGTAACACACACTCTCCCAGTGTCCAGCTCACCACTCCTCGTCTCAGTGCGCGGAAACGTGTGGACCCCACGTACAAATGCAAACTGATAAGAAAAGGAAAGTCCAGCACTGCAGGTCCAAAGCAAGGAAGCCGTTTATTGCATGAGAACACACGGACACCAAACGTGGATCACAAGTGACGCGTTTCGGCGAGCTCTCTCGCCTTAGTCGTTTGATTTACAGGCGATATGGCGCCACAAGGTTATTATCACCAAGGTCTGTCATGTAGTTCTTGTTGTGTGTTACTTCCTTACAGATTTTTTTTGCTGCCTAATGGCAGGGACTTGGACTTAGTTTCCTATTATGCCTGACAGGTAGCTGTTGGTTTTCTCTCTTGCCATGATATCATAGTCAAGTATGTTAAATAGGCATATATCAGCTAGTATGTCAGCTTGATCTGGTTTCAGTGCCGGCTCGTTGATTACAGAGCGGGCATAACTATCACAGCACTTCGATACCAGGCATCGATTACTAGGCCAGCTAGGTTGCAGATTCTTTATTTCTGTCTAAAGTTAGAGTCTAAATTGGGTTTGTGTTAGGGTTGTGGTATTGGTTCATGATTATAAATTGTTATTTTCCTACCAGGTTCACTTTTTGCCCCCTAAAGGCATGCCCTACATCACTGTTATGGGCTGTTATAAGTTTAACATCTTCCATACAGGTAGGTATGTATCGTTGTAATCACGAGCATGAGTGTGAAGCCCCGAGCACAAGTATTAAGCTGTATTTGTGCAAGGGGTGTAAGTATTTCCACCCCCTGCACTTCTAGGCTAGGCGTCAAGGAGTTGGGGGTAGGGGACGGAGGTATATTACGCCCCTGCACCTACTGGTGCATGTTTTGTATGTGATGTTTTGTGGACCCCTCCCAACCCTCCCCTTATTTCAATTCATCCATTACAGGGTATGTCCACTAAAGGCATGCCCTCCGTCGCAGATATGGGCATTGCAACGTGTAATGTTATGGCTAAATAAACTGAATCTTGCTATATATAAAGTCTCCTGCCTGGTGGATCGTGCTGACCTCTACACCATTTTCCTACTGCAAAGCATATCATAGTACAAAAGCACAGCAACTTTTCTGGCAACCACAGAACTGTAAGTAAAAACAGTTGATGAAGTGAGTCCAGCATCTGCCTCTTATGTTCACTGAAGTGCTGTACTGGCAGAAACATAATTATTACAATTTATGGGCACATCAAGCTTCAGACACCTAACCTATTTATCCACCACAAGCAGCATCCAAATCATAGCAGAATTAATGCAAAGACAGATGGTCCAAAGACCAGGCAAACACTAACATGTCTATTTTTGGAGTCCATTCTGTTTGAACATCAGCCACAAGCAAAGCAGGCTCTAAGTCTGAGTGCAATTTAGTAAAAAGCTGCTTTGCCTGAAGCTTTTTATCTATAAATAAGGTTAATTTGAAATGCAAAGCTATATATGTGTATATATATATATATATATATATATATATATATATTTATATATATATATATATATATATATATATATATATATATATATATATATATAATCAGTTTCCATCTGTTTTTTAAATGAAATCTAGAAGCAAAATGTACTAAGCAGCGTGCTGATATTTGTTCATTGGTTCAACACAGAAAAGAGAAATTCAGGCTATAATCAAATCCATTGAGAGGGTTAGCATAGCCGCCTAGTAGTAAGAGTACAAATTCTTATAGCAGAGAGAAGAAACATCTCTCTAGAAGTTCATTAGTGTAAATTGAAGGGACTACCTCTCAGGAGTTGAGCTTTGTTTCCCCTGCCAGATTTCTTTAAAAAAAAAAAAAGATAACATTTTGGTCCTTGAAGCAAGACAATTTAGACAATTCGGGTCATTCAAAGAAGCACTCCGGGGATTTATCTTTGCTTATATAGTGGAGCATAGGTTATTATTAGAGAATAATGGAGAGATTATTTTGTATGTCTTCTACTTATCTGTTTTAGCTGGTGTAGCAGGCAATATTGGCTCCATGGTGGTTTGCAATTCCATCACTAATGTGATTCTGTAATGCAGCCCACAGGTCAGTTCAGTTTTTGATGTGTTTTTATATTCAAAGTTCACTTTTTAGCAAAAAAAAGTTTAATAAGGAAAAAGGGATTTGACCTGTGTTTTAAGAAGATTTGAAGTCCTGTGTTTTACAGCAGTTTACACACATTTTACAGAATTTTGGCTGTTTTTGCAGCAATTTTGTAGAATCATGATTAGAATGAATAATTTTTACTGTGATTTGCACAATTATGCTAATATATCACCATTTTGACAAACATGTTGGGAAAATCCTGGTGAAAACACATAGCAAAAAAAATTTTATGTACACAAATATTTTACCATTCTTGTGCAAATCACTGTAGAAATGTGCCATTTTTATCACAATTTTAAAAAATTGCGGCAAAAACAGGCAAAATGCACAGCCTCGGGGGAGATGTACAGGTTGGCCATTTATATGGATACACCTTAATAAAATGGGAATGGTTGGTGATATTAACTTCCTGTTTGTGGCACATTAGTATATGTGAGGGGGGGAACTTTTCAAGATGGTTGGTGACCATGGCAGCCATTTTGAAGGTGGCCATTTTTTATCCAACTTTAGTTTTTTCAATAGGAAGAGGGTCATGTGACATGTAAAACTTATTGGAAATTTCACAAAAAAAACAATGATGTGCTTGGTTTTAATGTAACTTTATTCTTTCATGAGTTATTTACAAGTTTCTGACCACTTATAAAATGTGTTCAATGTGCTGCCCATTGTGTTGGATTGTCAATGCAACCCTCTTCTCCCACTCTTCACACACTGATAGCAACACCGCAGGAGAAATGCTAGCACAGGCTTCCAGTATCCGTAGTTTCAGGTGCTGAGTATCTCGTATCTTCACAGCATAGACAATTGCCTTCAGATGACCCCAAAAATAAAAGTCTAAGGGGGTCAGATCGGGAGACCTTGGGAGGCCATTCAACTGGCCCACGACAAGCAATCCACTTTCCAGGAAACTGTTCATCTAGGAATGCTCGGACCTGAAACCCATAATGTGGTGGTGGTGATTGTGAAGGCCTGGTGTCTACTCATGCTGCTGCCAACTCCTGGCTGTGCCATTCAGCCACTATATGGTCACCTCATGCTGCCAACACCTCCATGCTGTGTCATTCAGCCACTATATGGTCTCCTCATGCTGCCAACACCTCCATGCTGTGTCATTCAGCCACTATATGGTCTCCTCATGCTGCCAACACCTCCACACTTTGTCACTCAGCCACTATATGGTCTCCTCATGCTGCCAACACCTCCACACTTTGTCACTCAGCCACTATATGGTCTCCTCATGCTGCCAACACCTCCACGCTGTGTCATTCAGCCACTATATGGTCTCCTCACACTGATGCCACCACCAGGCTCTGTCATTGTGGTGCTCTGCAGCAGTGATTCTAAAAGCGATGCCGGTAATCTGCATGTTATTCTGAATAACAGTATTATTTCACTATCCCAGCACACTCCATATGCGTTTTAGAATACAGCAAAGTGTTCTTTACCCCTATTGAGGCTGTCTGTAGGTTAGAAATAGCCTTTTTTAATATAGATTCGCCGCGAAGAAATTTGGATCGAAACAAACTTTTTCGGAAAATTCGGCGAATCGGCTGAATCGAATTTTTGAAAAGTTCGCTCATCTCTAGCAGGGGCCATAGTCACCCCAAGGAGAACTCGTCTGTCCACAAAAAATGTGGAGAGACTGACCTTTGTGAAGATGAATCAGGCATGGATCAGCCAGGATCTCCAACCACCAATGCCTGATGCAGGAGAGTAGATTGACCATGGTGCCACACCAACACTTCACAAATATGGATAGTGCCAAACAGATTTAAGGCGCTGGTCCCCAGTTACAAACATTCCTCCGCATCAGACCTTTTTTCACCCACCTTCGTCATCGAGTACTGGTATTGCCACCCACTGCACTGTCACCAGGTCACTTTCAGGACTCCTGATGCTGCTGCTGCCACCTCTGGGCGGTCTCATTCAGCCACTATATGGTCTCTTCACATGCTTCAGCCAACTACAGGCTGTGTCATTCAGCCACTATATGGTCTGCTCATGCTTAAGCCACCTCCAGGCTGTGCCATTCAGACACTATGTGGTCTCCCCATGCTGCCAGAAACTCCAGGCAGTCATTCAGCCACTATATGTTCTCCTCATACTGATGCCACCTTTAGACTGTCTCATTCAGCCACTATATGGTCTCTTCTCATGCTTCAGCCAACTCCAGGCTGTGCCATTCTGCCACTATATGTTCTACTCATACTGATGCCACCTCCAGGCTTTCTCATTGTGCTGCCATGTGACATGTGACTCCTTGTTAGATTTGTTCCTTTGTACCCACACGCCGGGGTCCGGGACACTAAAACTTGGGAGTTAAAATTTCATTTTCAAAATCCTCAATTTCAAGTTAAAAATCTTAAACTTCTATTTAAAAATCTTAAATTTTAAATGGTCTCCTCATGCTTCTGCCAACTCCAGGTGGTGCCATTCAGACACTATATGCAGGGCCAGTGTTAGGGCGTGGTAATCCGGGCAATTGTCCAGGGCCCCATCCCCCAGGGGTCCCCTGCGGTCTGCTCAGTGGCAGATACACTGAGCAGCCCACAGGGGGCCCCATGATATTCGGGACATCCATCTCTCTACGGCCCCGTGTTAACTTTAAAAACGCAGGGGCCGCTGGGAGGTAGCGCACGCAGGGACGAACAGAGGAGCGGAGCATCGCAGCATCGAGGAGGGCGCGTGCTGGCACGGTAAGTTACCAGCACGTTAGCTTCGGTGCTCAGACCGCCGCTCCTCCGGTCCCAGGACCTCCTGCTATGGATCGTGACCCTGGACCGGAGTATGGGTGGTTGGAGCACTGAAGTGGGGCAGTACACATACATGCAGCCTCCAGTCATGCACTGTATATGGTTAAAGGTTGTATGTTTGTGGGGGGAACTATACTGCACCTAATGTGGGGGAACTATACTGCACCTAATGTGGGGAAGCTCTACTGCACCTAATGTGGGGGTACCTATACTGCCAACCTAATGTGGGGGTACCTATACTGCCAACCTAATGTGGGGGTACCTATACTGCCAACCTAATGTGGGGGAACTATACTGCCAACCTAATGTGGGGGAACTATACTGCCAACCTAATGTGGGGGAACTATACTGCACCTAATGTGTGGGGAACTATACTGCACCTAATGTGGGGGAGCTATACTGCACCTAATGTGGGGGAACTACAACCTAATGTGGGGGAACTATACTGCCAACCTAATGTGGGGGGACTTATACTGCCAGCCTAATGTGGGGGAACTGTGCTGCCAACCTAATGTGGGGGAACTATACAAAAATATCAAATTGTACTATTCTGATCCCTTTAACTCTTTTTTTGTGTATATGGGGATGCATGAGGGTAATTTTTGCACTTTGATTTGTAGTTTTTATCGGTACCATTTTTGTTTTGATGGGACTTTTCAATTGCTCTTTAGATTTTTTTTATAGTACTTGAAGTGATCAAAAATGTGCAAATCTGGTTATTGCACTATTATTACTTTAGGGGCCCCACTTTTGATTTTGCCCAGGGCCACGCTAAGCCTAAAACCGGCCCTGACTATATGGTCTCCTCATGCTACAGCCAACTCCAGGCTGTGTCATTCAGCCAATATATGGTTTACTGATGCTCCTGGGCCCAAATTTTTTGTATGGTAGCACTAGCTACACTAAATATTCAATTTAAATTTTAAAATTCATATTTTAATCTTAGGGATTGTGAAGCCCTAGTGTCTACTCATGCTGCTTCCAGCTTCCGGCTGTGTCATTCCAGAACTATATGGTCTCCTCATGCTGCAGCCAACTCCAGGCTGTGCCATTCAGACACTATATGGTCTCTCTTCAAGCTTCAGCCAACTCCAGGCTGTGCCATTCAGACAATATAAGGTCCCCTCATGCTTCAGCCACTTCCAGGCTGTGTCATTCAGCAACTAAATGGTCTCCTCATGCTGCACCCAACTCCAGGCTGTGCCATTCAGACACTATATGGCAGTAATGGCAAACCTTTTTGAGCCCGAGTGCCCAAACCGTAATGCACGCCAACTTGTTTCCCCTCAAAGTGCCCTCAAATACAAATCATCCCCAGTCTGTGATGTCCCCCCCCCTTATCCCCAGCCCGTGCAGTATGTCCCCCTTCACACATAGAAATCATCCCCACTTTGTGATGTCCCCCCCTTATCCCCAGCCCGTGCAGTATGTCCCCTTCACACATAGAAATCATCCCCAGTCTGGGATGTCCCCCACCTTATCCCCAGCCTGTGGAGTATGTCCCCTTCACACATAGAAATCATCCCCAGTCTGTGATGCCCCCCCTTATTCCCAGTCCGTGCAGTATGTCCCCCTTCACACATAGAAATCATCCCCAGTCTGTGATGTCCCCCCCTTATCCCCAGTCCGTGCAGTATGTCCCCCTTCACACATGGAAATCATCCCCAGTCTGTGATGTCCCCCCCCCCTTATCCCCAGCCCATGCAGTATGTCCCCCTTCACACATAAAAATCATTAGGAAGGGGAGGTGAGGAGCAGTGTACGTCCTCTCTCCCCTGCTCTTCTTCCTTCTTTTCCCTGTGGAAACTTGTGTCCTCTGAAGGCAGAGCAGGGGGAGGGAAGATGAGGAGCCGTGTACGCCCTCTCTCCCCTGCTCTACCATCTTTCTGCCTTGCAGATCTGCGTCCTCCGAGAGGGGGAGATGAGGGGGCGTGGCTTGGGGCGTGGATTATTTCTCCCGTGCAGAGCTGCATCCTGTGCCTTCGCTGCCCCCAGCTCTAGCTTTGGAAACCTTCGGAGAGCTGAGGAGAGGAGCGGTCGTAAGTCTGCACGGGTCGAACTATGGCGAACTATGGCCGCGTGCCAACATAGGGTGCTCGGCGTGCCACCTGTGGCACGTGTTCCATAGGTTCGCCATCACTGCTATATGGTCTCTCTTCATGCTTCAGCCAGCTCCAGGCTGCACCATTCAGACACTATATGGTCTCCTCATGCTTCAGCCACCTCCAGGCTGTGTCATTCAGCCACTATTTGGTCTCCATATATTGACTGTGTATTGTAGGAATCATGTGCCTATCCTTGAGTTACTCTCCCAGCATTATTGCCATGTTGATACCAGATCAGTAATAAAAGGAATATTGCCAAGGACTTGCAGAAACAGGGAACTGTGGATACTTACTACCGGCTGTTGGAATTGACTGACTATCCCAGGTGGTAGATTTACCATTTTGAAGTTCCGCAGTTCCAGTAGGCTTTAAGTCGTTCATTCTTTGTTGTGGTTCTTCAGTTGCAGAATTAAGTTGTATCATGTTTTCCTGTTCCTCCGATGAGCTAATGTCACTGGAACACACAATACTCATATTGTCATCTGATGAAGGATCCTTTTCTTCAGAGAACCTATGTATAATTTTCTTATTTTGAAGGTCAGGTGGTATTCTGACATTTTCGGATTATAAAGGAATTTTGGAATCTGGGACACAGGTAAAAATAAGTATTTTTAAGCGTACTGCAGCACATTTTTCTGCCCTCATAAGTGCATACCATATACCTACATCTAAGTAGTGTACTATTTTGTACGTGTTAATCTGTCAAGGGTCTATTTACTGTGAAAGGACAGCCAATAGTACACACCTGCTGCTGTTCTAGACAAATACTGTTTTAAGCGTAGTGAAGCATATTGTTCTCCCCTCATATACGCAATAAGTGTCAGGCAGAGTAGTGACATTTCAATTTCAAAATCCTTAATTTCAAAATCTTAAATTTAAATTTCAAAATCTTAAATTTCAATGGTCTCCTCATGCTTCTGCCAACTCCAGGTTGTGCCATTCACTCACTATATGGTCTACTGATGCTTCAGCCAACTCCAGGCTTTGTTATTCAGACAATATATGGTTTATTGATGCTGCTGGGCCTGGGTCTAGGTCTAAAAATTTTTTATGGTAACACTAGGTATCCTAAATCTTCAATTAAAATTTCAAATATCATCATTTAATCTTAGGTATTGTGAAGCCCTGGTGTCTCCTCATCCTGCTGCCAACTCAAGGCTGTGCCATTCAGACACTATATGGTCTCCTGATGCTTCAGCCAACTCCAGGCTGTGTCATTCAGACAATATATGGTTTACTGATGCTGCTGGGCTTGGGTCTGGGCCTAAAAAATATTTATGGCAGCACTAGCTACCCAAAATATTCAATTTAAATTTCAAAATTCATATTTTAATCTTAGGTATTGTGAAGCCCTAGTGTCTCCTCATCCTGCTGCAACACCTCCGCGCTGTGCCATTTAGCCACTGTATGTTCTCCTCATGCTGCAAACACCTCCACGCTGTGTCATTCAGCCGCTATGTGGTCTCCTCATACTGATGCCACCTCCAGTCTCATTGTGTCATTGTGCCGCTCTGCGGCAGTGATTCTGAAAGCAATGCCTGTAATCTGCATGTCATTCTGAGTAACAGAATTATTTCACTACCCCAGTACACTCCATATGCGTGTTAGAACAAAGCAAAGTGTTCTACACCCCTATTGAGGCTCTCTGTAATCCATAACTAGCCGTTTTTAATATAGATTCGCCACAAATAAAATCGGATCAAACTAAGTTTCTTTTTACATTTTGGCGAATCGTCCGAATCGAAATTTTCAAAAGTTCGCTCATCTCTAAAGACAATATTCTGTACATGATTTCTTTAAAAATATTAATTTTTTATTAAGTATGTTAGAAAGGTTAATGTTTTGCCAAGATGTATAACATTCAAAAAGTTTTTTAAAGGGATTATACAGGAATGGAAAAACAGAGCTAATTTCTTTCAAAACAGCTCTATGTCTGTTTCCAGGTTGTTTGTGGTATTATGTATCTATGTTCGTTTTGACTACCTTCCAGTTCAGCATAATACACTAAGCTTATGTCAAGAAAGTATAGAATAATTGTGACATGGATGGAAGCCATGGATGTAAGAATGTGCTCCCTGAGAATTACCACACTTTATCACACTGTATCAAGTGTCATCAGATATCACTTGCCCCTATACCAGTAACAGTTGTAGATATACAATTTTCTATCTATCCATGATACTTACGAACTGAGATTTCTATTCCGAATGCACAGCGCAACATCCCCGCTTATCAGCAAGCATAGTGCACAAAAACGGGATCCAGAAGTATGTCCTGAACTAATCACACTGCGGCGGCATACTGTCATTGCTCCTGGATCTTTCCACAATCAATAGAACTTCACTCCCCCATGTCAGGACAAATAGCGGGATATGTCTGCGCATCATTAGGAACATCACTAGCATAGCGCAGCAAGTGACCGGACTCAGAAGCGAGTCCTAACTAATCAGGTCACCGCAATATGCAGCTGCAGAACTAAAGTCTGCCTTTTAGATAGCGATATGATAGATCAGCATATTTTTACGTTATTTATTATATAATATCTTTATTTTTGTGTTAATTCTGGCATATTTTAACTATGTTAGTTTTCAGTGCCGGGTCCAATGTTAAACTGAACTATAACCGCCATATTTCCACACCCATCCCTGAAGTCACGGGATGGGTGTGTGCGTTTCCCGGTTTTCTCACAATCTGGAAGTTTTACTGTATGTCTGTTAACCATGCACATCTTGATAAAGAGCTCGGTCCAAGCTAGAAACACGTTGGGTGTTGTTACCACTATATTTAAGCTATGGAATGATAAAGAAATTTTATTGGGAGAAGCACCAGACTGGGGAATTTTTTCTGCTTCCAAAACTCCTATCTGCTGACTAGTGTTGCTCACGAATATTCGCAATTCGAATATTATTCGCGAATATCGCATATTCGCGAATTCGCGAATTTCGCGAATATAGCGCTATATATTCGTAATTACGAATATTCGTTTTTTTTGTTTTTGTTTTTTTTTTCACAGTACACATCACAGTGATCACCCCTCTCTGCTTCCAGCTTGTGTGGTGTAAAAAAGGCTCTAATACTACTGTGTGAGACTGGCGTGCGAAAATTCGCATATACGAAAATTAGCATATGTTAATGTTCGCATATGCGAATTTTCGCGTATGTTAATTTTGCATACGCTAATATTCACATATGTTAATTTTCGCATACGCGAATTTCGCATATGCGAAAATAAAACGGGAATATAACGAATATGCGAATATTCGCGAATATATGACGAATATTCGTCCATATATTCGCGAATATTCGCGAATTCGAATATGGCCTATGCCGCTCAACACTACTGCTGACATCCTGCTGAGGATCGGGTACTCCAGGGCTGCTGACCCGCTCATATGCCATGCTATAACAGACGTTATGCTCTCAGCATAACCAACTACAGTGAGCACAACTTATCTTCACCTGTTATTTTAACATTGTTCACCTGGGTAATTTACTAGGATCGCGCTCCTGTACTTTTTATTTGTTTCAGTTGGATTGGTATTACAACTTGGCTCCATTCACTTCAATGGAACTGAGCAGCAGAACCACACCCAAACTGGAGACAGACAGGGTGCGGTTCTTAAAAGAAATTAGCTCTGTTTTTCTTTTTGTGGATAACCCCTTTAAGGTAAGGTCTAACCCTAATTACCAGATGGAGGTTTGCGTACTGGGTGGTACACCCTCAGACTTTAGAATGGCTTTTTGGGTGAACAGTTTTTTGCTACCCTCTATATTGATTAAAATAATATGAAGGTTTTTGTACTCTCGAATGAATAACACTTGCCCAGTGGTTGATTTCTAGACAGTGAGCTGGATAGATGCTGAGAGGGTTACTCAGGAATGGACCATTGTTTAAAAGAAGACCTGTGATAAACCACCAAAAAAGGAGATTTTACTATCCTTAAAGGGGTACTCCACCCCTAAACATCTTATCCCCTATCCATGGATAGGGGATAAGATTTCTGATCGCGGGGGGTCTGGCCGCTGGAACCCCCTGCGATCTTTCGGGCTGGTACGGCAGCGTTCTGAACACGGAAGCTTGGAGCTTCCGTGTTCATGACATCACGCCCCCTCCATTCATGTCTATGGGAGGGGGCATGGCGGCTAGTACATCCTCCCATAGACATGGATGGAGGGGGCTTGATTGCTGTGTTCACTCGTCATCCAGCACGGAGAGTTTGCTTCGATCGATACCACCAAAATATTAATATTGGTCGATCCCTTGAAAATATTGCAAATAATGATAAAAATGTGCATGTTTTAAATTTGACATTCTCTGCTTTGAAGAAAGATAGCCATGCTACATAAATTTGCTGTTTACTTTATTGATCAATTTTGATCGCGGGATCTAAAGGATTCACAGGAATTAAGGCTCAGTGGGGGTAAAATTTAAAAATGGAAACTTATTTGCAAATTTTCTATTTCAATCAATTATTTTGTGTATCTAGCAGGAAAGACAATAAAGCAGAGCTTCCCATCGGATAGTACACCTTAACTCTTCAATAAATATAATGTGTCCAGTGTAACTGCTAACCTTTTTCTGTTGCGTAACAGACACAACAACTGAAGAGGCATGTAGAAATAACAAACGGTGTTGCTGCCTCCCAGGAATCGGAAACTCTGATGCCTTCTGGCTGATAAATAGTATAATCAAAGGAAAAGATAGGATAAAGAACCAATACTTACTGGCACCAACAGGCCCGGACTGGCCTACCGGGATACCGGGAATTATTCGGGTGGGCCGCTGGGCCTGGGGCTGCTTTGGGGCCAGATTAACGTAGGGCCCGGCGGCTCTCTAATTAAGCGATATCGGCGGCCGCCTAAGGCCTCGCGCTAAAGGGGGCCTCGCGGCCGCCTAAATCGTGTAGTTAGAGCAGTGATTTTGTTGAGATATATATATATTTTTTTCAAATGTCCCGCCCCGGCCTGCGCGCGGTGGGGAAGGGAAGCCTGCGTGCGCACTGCGAGCTGCATTTGCACCAGACTGCCGTGGAACTGCAAGCTGCGCGGGCCGGCTTGCTTAAGGTACCGTACATTTTCCACCCCTCCGTTACCCCTTCTCAACCCTGTCCAAACCGCCCCACTGTCACCCAGGACAACCCTCGCCCCCCCCCCCCCCGTCACACCACATGTCCACCCCCCCTGTCATCCATGTCCGCCTTGCCTACCACCCTGTCCATCCCTGTCACCCATGTCTATCCCCCCCCACCCCCCTGTCACCCATGTCTACCCCCCACCCCCTGTCACCCATGTCTACCCCCCACCCCCCTGTCACCCCTGTTCACCCCCCCTGTCACCCATGTTCACCCCCTGTCACCCATGTCCACCCCCCTGTCACCCCTGTCCACCCCCCTGTCACCCATGTCACCCATGTCCTCCCCCCTGTCACCCATGTTCACCCTCCTGTCACCAATGTCCACCCTCCTGTCACCCCTGTCACCCATGTCCACCCCCCTGTCACCCCTGTCCACCCCCCTGTAACCCCTGTCCACCCCCCTGTCACCCATGTCCTCCCCCCTGTCACCCATGTCCTCCCCCCTGTCACCCATGTCCTCCCCCCTGTCACCCCTGTCCACCCCCCTGTCATCCATGTCCACCCCCTGTCCACTCACCTATCACCCTTGTTCACCCTCCTGTCATCCCTGTCACCCATGTCCACCCCCCTGTCACCCATGTCCTCCCCCCTGTCACCCATGTCCTCCCCCTGTCACCCATGTCCTCCCCCTGTCACCCATGTCCTCCCCCCTGTCATTCATGTCCACCCCCTGTCACCCATGTCCACCCCCCTGTCATCCATGTCCACCCCCCTGTCACCCATGTCCACCCCCTGTCACCCATGTCTACCACCCCCCCCCCTGTCACCCATGTCTACCCCTCCCATCCCCTGTCACCCATGTCTACCCCCCCCCCTGTCACCCATGTCTACCATCCCCACCCCCCCCCTGTCATCCATGTCTGCCCCACCCATGGCTATTCATTTTGTGGTATTGGGAAACCCCCTGGAGCCCTGCTGGCTCATCGAGGATCAGGGGCCCTTTAAGTGGTGTTACTCTGGTAGCTCTGGATTTAAATATAGCAATATAATCAATGATATAAGTATCAAGTCCAGTGTTTCCCAACCAGGGGGCCTCCAGCTGTTGCAAAACTACAACTCCTAGCATGCCCGGACAGCCTAAGTCTGTCCAGGCATGCTGGGAGTTGGAGTTTTGCAACAGCTGGAGGCACCCTGGTTGGGAAACACCGATCCAGTCCATACTCATCCCACACCATGGCCAGTTAGGATGTCAGGTGTGTACACTGTCCGTAATAATGTTATAAAACATGTTCACCCTCCTGTCACCCCTGTTCACCCCCCTTTCACCCCTGTTCACCCCTCTGTCACCCATGTCCACCCCCCTGTCACCCATGTCCACTCCTCTACACCGCTCTGTCACCCATGTACACTCCTCTACACCCCTCTGTCACCCATGTACACTCCTCTACACCCCTCTGTCACCCATGTACACTCCTCTACACCCCTCTGTCACCCATGTACACTCCTCTACATCCCTCTGTACACTCCTCTACACCCCTGTCACCCATGTACACTACTCTACACCCTTCTGTCACCCATGTACACTCCTCTACATCCCTCTGTACACTCCTCTACACCCCTGTCACCCATGTACACTACTCTACACCCTTCTGTCACCCATGTACACTCCTCTACACCCTTCTGTCACTCATGTACACTCCTCTACACCCCTCTGCCACCCATGTACACTCCTCTACACCCCTCTTTCACCCATGTACACTCCTCTACACCCCTCTTTCACCCATATACACTCCTCTACACCCCTCTGTACACCCCTCTGTTACCCATGTACACTCCTCTACACCCCTCTGTTACCCATGTACACTCCTCTACACCCCTCTTTCATCCATATACACTCCTGTACACCCCTCTGTTACCCATGTACACTCCTCTACACCCCTCTGTCCCCTCTGTACACTCCTCTACACCCCTCTGTACACTCCTCTACACCCCTCTTTCATCCATGTACACTCCTCTTCACCCCTCTGTCACCCATGTACACTCCTCTACACCCCTCTGTCACCAATGTACACTCCTCTATACCCCTCTGTCACCCATGTACACCCCTCTACACCCCTCTGTTACCCATGTACACTATTCTACACTCCTCTGTCACCCATGTACATTCCTCTATACCCCTCTGTACACCCCTCTACACCCCTCTGTTACCCATGTACACTCTTCTACACCCCCTCTGTCACCCATGGAAAAAAAAAAGTGCGGAGCCTAATAGGTTTGTTTTGCAGGTCTAACGGTGAAGAATTGTGTGTGGAAGAAATCGTGATGATGGCCCGGACCAAATGGAGAAGAGAAGCCAATGAAGCAAATTAGAGAAGACGTCATTGGTGAAATGCTGTATAAAGCAGCACTTTAAACTACATACCCACTGATAAATAGATATAGTACATTGCAGTTTTTTTTTTTTTTTACCATTTTATCCTTTATTTTTGCTCGTCAACCTCAGCAGGGAGCCCCGCGGAAAAAAAAAATGTCATTCTTTTTTTAACTTTTTTTTTCTTCTTTTTTTCTTGCGCTTGGGGGGCCTCAGATTTATTTTTGCCTAAGGCCTCAAAAAGTCTAGCCGCCTCTGCATAGGGGCTCCAGGCCCCTACATGAAAATAGGTCCAGCGGGCTGCACAGACAGCCCACATAGGCCGCCTGGCGCAGACGATAAAGAGGGCTGGCCCTGCACTGTCCCAGGCCGGCCCTGCTTCTTATTTACGGCCCTGGGTGGTCGGCTGCCTGGGAGAGGCGCTTTGAACTCCGGCGTGGCACGTTGCTGCGTTTAGACATGAGGTCACATCACCGTGGGGGTGACGTAATCTCACGTCTAAACGCAGCAGCGCAACGTCGGAGTTCACTGTGCCACCGATCAGTGCGCCCGCCTCCCTGGCTGCTCTCTCTCTCGTACAAAGCCCCGCTTGTCCTCAGGTACAGAACCTCGCTTGTCTTCAGGTACAGAATCTCGCTTGTCCTCAGGTACAGAATCTCGCTTGTCCTCAGGTACAGAACCTCGCTTGTCCTCAGGTACAGAGCCCCGCTTGTCCTCAGGTACAGAGCCCCGCTTGTCCTCAGATACAGAGCCCCGCTTGTCCTCAGTGTACAGAGCCCTGCTTGTCCTCAGTGTACAGAGCCCTGCATGTCCTCAGTGTACAGAGCCCTGCATGTCCTCAGGTACAGAGCCCTGCTTGTCCTCGGTGTACAGAGCCCTGCTTGTCCTCGGTGTACAGAGCCCTGCTTGTCCTCAGTGTACAGAGCCCTGCTTGTCCTCACTGCACAGAGCCCTGCTTGTCCTCACTGCACAGAGCCCTGCTTGTCCTCACTGCACAGAGCCCTGCTTGTCCTCAGTGTACAGAGCCCCGCTTGTCCTCAGTGTACAGAGCCCCGCTTGCCCCCAGTGGACAGATCCCTGCTTGTCCTCAGTGTGCAGAGCCCTGCTTGTCCTCAGTGACTGCACCTAATGTGGGGAACTATACTGCACCTAATGTGGGGGAACTATACTGCACCTAATGTGGGGAAACTATACTGCACTTAATGTGGGGAAAGTATACTGCACCTAATGTGGGGGAACTATACTGCACCTAATGTGGGGAAACTATACTGCACCTAATGTGGGGGAACTATACTGCACCTAATGTGAGGGAACTATACTGCACCTAATGTGGGGGAACTATACTGCACCTAATGTGGGGGGGAACTATACTGCACCTAATGTGGGGGGGACTATACTGCACCTAATGTGGGGAAACTAATATGCTTTAAAATGCATGATTTTACCTTTTATGAACAAGAAAATGACGACGTGCTGGTATAATGACGTTGATGTTATGGCCCAAGGGGCAGATGGTATTAACCCCTTCTTGTCGTGATGCAAGGGCGTGGTTTAGCCTTAACCACCCGAAGGTAATGACAGGGGCAAGGAAGATATCAATGCCAGATTAAGGATAATGGCAGATTAAGGACTCTGCCTGACAGGGCAGGAGACAGTATGGGGCCACATCATCCCGTACTGGGACATCACAAAATTAAAAACTTGCTGGTTGCCTCCTAGGACTTACATCATAGCACTCACAGTTTTTACAGACAAGCGACCTCAAAACCCTCAAAGGGCCTGGAGTGTAACAGCATATATACAGCCTGTTAACAATCACCCATTTTCAAAATATTATTGTAGGCATGTTAGAAAGTAGCTTCACAGAGACACAGTTCATTTGCATATCAATAAGTCCCAATTTGAAGCTGACCTTTAAAATCTGGTATAATAATGTGGGAGTTATTCCTTGCAGATTTTAATCTTATCCCCTCGGGTATATTGGGGGGGGGGGGATGTCTGCAAGGGCCACTAGCCTATTATAAACTGATCCAGTATTCCCCCCACAGAACAGCCGTGCAGGGCTACCATCCAGTGCTGTACTCCCTATATGAAACTCAACCACCACGACCAACAAATTCTCTACCCAGTAATCCCCATCGCACAGGGAAAAGGTTAAGTAGGGGTACAAGGAACCATAGAGATTAGAGCAGCTACATCTTACCTTTTTTTGTTTTTCTACATTTTCACAACAAAATCACATGAGGGTTCATAGTTTGCTGAAAATTCAGGGATTCATCAGATTGGGTATATTTTAACCCCTTAAGGACCCAGGGTTTTTCTGTTTTCGTTTTTTCCTCCTTACCTTTAAAAAATCATAACTCTTTCAATTTTGAACCTAAAAATCCATATGATGGCTTATTGTTTGCACCACCTATTCTACTTTGTAATGACCTCAGTCATTTTAATAAAAATTTTTTGACGAAACGGAAAAAAAAATAATTGCGAGACAAAATTGGAAAAAAAACACCATTTTGTCATTTTGGAGGCTTCCGTTTCTACACAGTACATTTTTCGGTAAAAAAGACACCTTCTCTTTATTCTGTAGGTTCATATGATTAAAATGATACCCTACTTACGTAGGTTTGATTTTGTCGTACTACATGCAGGAAAATTTACATGTTCAAAATTGTCATTTTCTGACCCCTATAACTTTTTTATTTTTCCGCGTATGAGGCGGTATGAGGGCTCATTTTTTGCACCGTGATCTGAAGTTTTTAGCGGATGCTTTTTTGTATTGATAGGACTTATTGATCTTGATTGATATTGATTTTTATTAATTTTTTCATTATATAAAAAGTGACCAAAAATACACTACAGTGACCCCCCCCCCCCCGACCTACGATGGCCCCGACATACGATCATTTCAAGATACGATGGCCTCTCAGAGGCCATCGCATGTTGAAGGCAGCATCAACATACGATGCTTTTGTATGTCAGGGCCATCTCATAAACAGCTATCCGGCGGCGCAGACTGCTTCAGACGGATAGCCGTTTACGGTGCCCCGTGTGATCCGCTTACGATCACTTACCTGTCCTTGGGGCTCCGTCGTGTCCTCTTCGGGATCCCTGCATCGTCGGCGATTTCCTCCAACGTCATCACGTCGCTGCGCACACCGTCCCGTCATCCAATGTGAGTGCGTAACGATGTGATGGCGGCGACGGAGAGCTAGGATAGCGGGGAAGCAGAGGCCTTGCCGGAGCGTCGGGGACACCCCGGGGACCCGGCGACAGCGATGGACGGCGACATCCAGGGCAGCGGTGACGGTTCGGAGCGGCGGGGACAGGTGAGTACAACCTTTAATACCAGTGGTCTTCAACCTGTGGACCTCCAGATGTTGCAAAACTACAACTCCCAGCATGACGTTGGCTGTCCGCAGGTTGTAGACCACTGTCCTTTACTTTACATTGCATGGATCCCTCAACATACGATGGTTTCAACAAACGATGGTCCATTTGGAACGGATTACCATCGTATGTTGAGGGACCACTGTATTTTGGACTTTGGAATTTTTTTGCGCGTACACCATTGACCGTGCGGTTTAATTAACAATATATTTTTATAATTTGGACATTTCTGCACGCAGCAATACCACACGTTTATTTTTATTTACACTGATTTTTTTTTAAATGGGAAAAGGGGGTGATTAAAACTTTTATTAGGGAAGGGGTTAAATTATCTTTATTCACTTTTTTTTTTTCCTTTTTTTTTTCAATGTTAAAGCTCTCATAGGGGGCTATAACACTGCACACACTCTTCTTTTACATTGATCAATGGTTTCTCATTGGAAACCATTGATCAATGATTCTGCCGCTTGACAGCTCATGCCCGTACGTCATGGTTCCTTAACAGATTAAGCTACGTCATGGGTCCTTAACAGGTTAATAATGGGAGTAAATATATGATCATGGGTGTTATTATATAGTTAAAGGGGTACTCCGGTGGAAAACATTATTATTATTATTATTATTATCACAGATATTAACAGATTTGTAAATTACTTTTTTTTAAATCTTAATCCTTCCAGTACTTATCAGCTGATGTATGCTACAGAGGAATGTTCTTTTCTTTTTTTAATTTCTTTTTTTGTCTGACCACAATGCTCTCTGCTGACACCTCTGTCCTTGTCAGGAACTGTCCAGAGCAGGATAGGTTTGCAATGGGTATTTGCTCCTGCTCTGGACAGTTCCTGACATGGACAGAGGTGTCCGCAGAGAGCACTGTGGTCAGGCAGAAAAGAAATTCAAAAATAAAAGAACTTTATATGGAGCATGCAGCAGTTGATAAGTACTGGAAGGATTACGATTTTTAAATAGAAGTAACTTGCAAATCTGTTTAACTTTCTGGCACCAGTTAATAAAAAAAAAAATTGTTTTCCACAGGAGTACCCCTTTATGGGGTATATATGTCTATTATACCCTCCCTCCTTCATGTTAAAACAGTCACACCCCCTTGATACTATCGTTAAAGGGGTACTCCCGAGGAAAACTTTTTTTTTTTTTTTTTAAACCAACTGGTGCCAGAAAGTTAAGCAGATTTGTAAATTACTTCTATTAAAAATCTTAATCTTTCCAGTACTTTTTAGGGTCTGTATACTACAGAGGAAATGGTTTTCTTTTTGGAACACAGTGCTCTCTGCTGACATCTCTGTCCATTTTAGGAATTGTCCAGAGCAGCATATGTTTGCTATGGGGATTTTCTCCTACTCTGGACAGTTCTTAAAATGGAGAGAGATGTCAGCAGAGAGCATTGGGGTCATGATGTCAGCAGAGAGCTCTGTGTTCCAAAAAGAAAACCATTTCATCTGTAGTATTCAGCAGCAAATAAGTACTGGAAGGATTAAGATTTTTTTAAATAGAAGTCATTTACAAATCTGTTTAACTTTCTGACACCAGTTGATTTAAAAACATTTTTTTTTTACACGGGAGTACCCCTTTAAAGGTTGGCTGCTGGTTAGGCCTTGAAATATGAGTAAGGCTGGGTTCACACTACGTTTTCTCCCATACGGGAGCGCATACGGCAGGGGGGAGCTAAAAGCTCGCGCTCCCGTATGTCACCGTATGCGCTCCCGTATGTCATTCATTTCAATGAGCCGGCCGGAGTGAAACGTTGGTTGACCACAGTTTTAGGTCCGGTTGTAAAAGCGCATACGGCGCAAAAATGAGCCGACCGGACCGAACGTTTCACTCCGGCCGGCTCATTGAAATGAATGACATACGGGAGCGCATACGGTGACATACGGGAGCGCGAGCTTTTAGCTCCCCCCTGCCGTATGCGCTCCTGTATGGGAGAAAACGTAGTGTGAACCCAGCCTTACTGCCGCTGTCCAAATTAGTATCTGCTGAATGTCGACACAAGAAATAAACACCAGACAAAGAGTTGGTATAAATCTCCTTCTGGGCAGAAGTTTAGCCCACACTGCCTGAGGAGATGTTCCAAGGAGTTCTGTTTATTATACGGAAATACATTGTTTTTTACAGTTGACAAAAAGGGGAGGTTAGTTCGTTAATCATCGTGTTATATTTTGATTGGTTATTTAAGTATGTGCGTCTGTATAATGCGTAAGTTTTATATTTTAAGCATTTTTTCCCTCTTAATTATATGCCATTATGTTGCAATTTCCCTGTTGTAACAGAAAATTCCAGATGTATCTGTTATTCTGCACCGTCTGCTTATATATTTTTAGATATTCTTTTCCAACTTCTCCTTTTTGGATAGCAATAGCATATAAGTATTGATATATTGATCAACAATCAGAATCATTTGAATCAACCTCAACAGTATAACCACAGCTCATCACCTGATCGCCACTTCCATTATCAAAAAACAGGAGGTGCTCAACCCCAAATGCAGTTGTGCATTTATGCTGGGGGAGCAGAGCCTGCGCTTGTGGTCCGTTGCTAAGGGTGATCCCCAGCATAAAAATGCATAGAATGGGGGATGCCTGCAGCGGACTACAAGTTCCACAATGGCATCCTACACCAGATGAAAGGTGTGGATGTGTAACATAGAGTAATACATAAATTTAGGTGCACTAGTGGTATATGTATACAATGACATTGGCTAACCCTCAAACTGAAGTTAAAATTGAGACATTAGCCAGTATATCCTTATATGAAGGACATACCAGAGCCCGCACACCAACGCCAAGGTTTCTCATGTGGCAAGGGACCAAACACTAAACCTACCTGTGCCGTATGGGCAATACCAGGGGCTAGTGGGCTTTTTGAGACCACGTTTTTTCTTGTTGTTGTTTAAATCTTATACTTGGAGGTGTATAAACTACATTTAATGCACCTTGATCACTATCTAGGCAGCATTAAGGTTCACCTTTGAGGCCAGCAACACATTAGCCAAATTGGGTGGGGCTTATAGCCTGCCTCCCTCCTCCCCTTGTATGTGTGCCCAGCCACACTTGAGGTAACTGGGAGCAGGCTGTGAGTCGGACCTAATGCCGCTGTAATTGCCTACTGGCCCCTGGTATTGCACATGCGGCACAGGTAGGTTTAGTGTTAGGTCCCGTGCCACTTGAGAAACCTTACAGAACAATTCCTCCCAACACAGCGGGATTCAAACAGGCGCAAGCATGAATAGCAGCAATAGTAGCAAGAGCACTTGGGCAGTAAGGTACGGTAATATAAAATTATTTAATAAAGAACAAAGCGTTTCAACGCCAAGTCGGCGTCTTCCTCAGGTTCTCATGAGAACCATATCTGAAACACCATTTCTTGGTGGAGGGATCGGCTGCATCGTGGAGAATCTATCACATGCCATTACCAGCATTGTGCCTGATTGTCAGCACAACCACCGGGGTGAGCAAGTCTTTTACTTCCTATCTAATGATCTACTCACCCTAAATTTATTGCACTACGGAGCGCTGTGGGGTCTGTTTTTTATGACTTGAGAAACCTTGGCATTGGTGTGCGGGCTCAGGTATGTCCTTCATATAAGGATATTGTGACACTCACCGGAGAAGACTGGAGGTGGATCCGCTGAGCACCGCGTGGCAGATGTAGAGAGCCGCACCAGGGAGCGGAATCTAAGACGCCGCTGGTCTTCACCAGAGCCCGCCGCGAAGCAGGATGGACTTGCTGCGGCAGGCGACGTCCAGGTCGCTTCCACGGGTACGACTCGACCACGCGGGCAGCCGAGGTGGTACTTGGCACAGAGAGGAGTCACCGGGAGGTAGGGAGCGGGCAACCTGTCGGGCTGGTGGTAGGTCGTGGGCTGGGTCAACCTAAGGTCTGAGGCTGGAGACTGGGTGCGTAGTCAGGGACGTAGTAGAAGGTCAAGGGCTGGCGGCTAAGGTACGAAGTCAGGGACGTAGCTAAAAGGTCAGGTAGCACAGGTAGTCAAACAGTAGTGGTACGCTTTCTCTAGGGCAATAGCACAAAGATCCGGCAGGGAACAAGGGAAGTAACATGCTTAAATAAGGTGGGACCAACTAGGTGACAAATAGAAAGGGCACTGCCCCTTTAAATCTCAGAGTGGCGCGCGTGCGCCCTGGGGGAGAGACGCGCCCGCACCAGCACTGCAGGAGGATGCACGGGAGACGCGCCGAGAGAAGCCCAAGGACGCGGCTCCCGTGCGAGCGGGGCGAGGATGCTGCCCAGCGGGAGTGACAGAGGAGGAAGGTAGGTGGCGGGGAGGAGAATGCCGGGGTACGGGCACACAGGAGCGGGAGAGGAGGCGCAGACGGCCCCGCGCAGGGCAACGGGACACGGTGTGGGCCGTGACAGTACCCCCCCCTTTGGCCCTCTCTTCCTTTTGAGTTGCAGGAACTTCTGGATTAAGTTCTTGTCCAGGATGTTCTCTTCGGGTTCCCACGACCTCTCCTCAGGACCAAATCCCTTCCAGTCAACCAAAAAGAACCGTCTTCCTCTGGAGAGTTTGGAGGCAAGAATTTGTTGCACTTCAAAAATGTTGGAGACACCAGAGATTGGAGATGGAGTACAAGACTTGGTGGAAAATCGATTCAGGACCAACGGTTTGAGGAGGGAGACATGGAAGGTGTTAGGGATACAAAGAGAACGAGGCAGGAGCAACTTGTAGGCTACCGGGTTAATTTGACGTAGAACCTTGAATGGGCCCAGAAAACGAGGTCCTGGTTTATACCTGGGCTGTTGAAGGCGAACATGCTTGGCGGAAAGCCACACCTTGTCACCGGGACGGAAAAGTGGTGGAGGCCTTCTCTTCTTGTCAGCCTGGAGTTTCATACGGGAGGAAGCATGGGTTAATGAGCGTTGGGTGTCTTTCCAAATGGCCTGGAAATCTCGAACCAAGGAATCAACCGCAGGGACCTCAGAGGAGATGGGCAGTGGGAGAGGAGGGTGGGGATGGTGTCCATAGACAATGAAGAACGGGCAGTTGCCGGAACTCATCAACCAGAGTCATGGTGATTATAAGAGAATTCGGCCCAGGGTAGAAGAGAGGACCAATCATCTTGTTGTGCAGAGACGAAGTGACGAAGATAGGTACCAAGGGTCTGGTTCACTCTTTCCGCTTGACCGTTGGTTTGAGGGTGGTACGCAGAGGAGATATTCAACTTGACTTTGAGGCGATTACACAGAGCACGCCAGAACTTTGAGACAAATTGCACCCCCCCTGTCAGACACAATATGGAGAGGGAGACCATGGAGCCGGAAGATGTGACGGAAAAACAAACTTGCTAGCTGGGTAGCGGATGGTAGACTGGGGAGCGGGATAAAGTGGGCCATTTTAGAGAATCTGTCCACTACAACCCAGATTACAGTGCAATTGGAGAACGGTGCCAAGTCCGTGATAAAATCCATGGCTATATGGTCCCAAGGAGATTCCGGAATGGGAAGCGGTTGCAGTAAGCCAGCAGGCCTCAGGCGAGAAGTTTTATTCCGGGCACAGATGACACAAGCACGAACAAAATCGGAGACATCGCGGGGTAGGCTGGGCCACCAATAGTGACGGGAAATGAGGGAGATGGAGTTCTGGACCCCCGGATGTCCTGCTAGGAAGAAAGAGTGGCCCCAGTTCAAGATCTTGGTTCTCAGGTGAGGAGGTACAAAGGTCTTCCCAGGAGGTACCCGAAGAAGGGAAGCTGGTGCTGCAGGAATGAGGCGATCAGGAGGAATGATGTGTTGAGGCTGCGAGTCTAGTCCCGTTACATCAGAGGCCCTGGAGAGAGCATCTGCTCTGATATTCTTATGAGCTGGACGGAAGCGGATCTGGAAGTTAAAACGAAAGAAGAACAAAGACCACCTGGCTTGTCAGGGGTTCAGCCGTTGCGCGGTTTGCACGTAAAGGAGATTCTTGTGATCCGTATAAATGGAAATTGGGAGGACTGTCCCCTCCAACCAATGACGCCACTCCTCCAGAGCTAATTTAATAGCCAAGAGCTCCTTGTCCCTGATGGTATAATTTCTCTCTGCTGGAGAAAAGGTCTTTGAGAAGAAACCGCAGGTGGACATTTTGCCCTTGGTGAATTGCTGCATTAAGACTGCTCCAGCTCCCACGGAGGAGGCGTCCACCTCCAGGGAAAAAGACTTGTCTGGGTCGGGGCGTGTCAAGACCGGAGCAGAGGCAAAGGCAGACTTGAGTTGGGAGAAGGCTTCTACGGCAGGAGGAGGCCAAGACTTGGGGTCCGCTCCCTTTTTAGTCAGAGCCACAAGGGGTGCTACTAGCATAGAGTAATGTGAAACGAAATGCCGATAATAGTTGGCAAAGCCTAAAAAGCGCTGAATAGCTTTTAATCCAGAAGGCTGAGGCCAGTTCAGAACAGCAGACAATTTATTTGGGTCCATGCGAAGCCCTTGGCTAGAGATGACATAACCAAGAAATGGGAGGCTGGTCTGCTCAAAGAGGCACTTTTCGAGTTTGGTATAAAGATGGTTGCTTCTCAGGCGACAAAGAACTTGGCGTACCTGGGTCCGGTGAACCTCTAAACTGGGGGAGAAGATGAGAATGTCATCGAGATAGACGACAACACAGGAGTACAGGAGATCCCGGAAAATGTCGTTGACGAATTCCTGAAAAACTGCTGGTGCGTTACACAGGCCGAATGGCATTACAAGATATTCATAGTGTCCATCTCGGGTATTAAAAGCAGTCTTCCATTCGTCCCCCTTTCTGATCCTAATCAAGTTATAGGCACCTCGAAGATCCAACTTAGAGAAGATCTTAGCTCCGCGTAAGCGATCAAAGAGCTCGGAAATGAGTGGAAGAGGATACTGATTTTTGATAGTGATCTTATTCAACCCTCGATAATCAATACAGGGGCGTAGCGAACCATCCTTCTTTTCCACAAAGAAGAAGCCGGCTCCCGCAGGGGAGGAAGATTTTCGGATGAATCCCCTCTGTAGGTTCTCCTGGATGTAATCCGACATGGCCTTGGTCTCGGGCGCGGACAGTGGATAAATCCTACCCCGAGGAGGGGAGGTGCCAGGCAGGAGGTTGATAGGGCAGTCATAGGGACGGTGAGGAGGTAGACACTCCGCTTTCTGCTCAGAAAAATGTCAGCGAATTCTCGATAGTGGACTGGAAGGCCAGGTAGGGCAGAACTGGGAGAAGGTAATCTGGATTGAACCGATTTCAGGCAACGGTTCTGGCAATCCGGACCCCAACGAGGAACCTCTCCGGAGCGCCAGTCCAAAAGTGGGGCGTGAAGCTGCAACCAAGGAAGACCCAGGAGAGCATTAGAAGTGCAGCGAGGTAGTACGTAGAAGACGATCCTTTCCTTATGAACCACCCCAATCTGCATCTCGAGTGGAGCAGTCACCTCAAGCACTGCGGTATTAAGGCACTCCCCACTGATGGAAGATATGTACAAAGGTTTAGGGAGCCGAGAGACTGGAAGGCGGTACTTAGAAACTAGGTGAGCGGAAAGAAAATTGCCAGTAGATCCAGAGTCCACAAGAGCGGGAACAGTAAAGGTATTACCCGAGGGAGAAGTGATCTGAACTGGGATATTCAAGCGGGGAGAGGAGTTCCTCTCACCTAGGGTCGCCTCTCTCACGTCTCCTAGGTGTGAGCGTTTCCCTGGCGAGGAGGATGGAGAGGGCAACGATTCAAGAAGTGTTCCGGACTGGCACAGTAGAGGCAAAGATTCTCCTCCCTGCGACGGGTTCTTTCCTGAGGGGTAAGACGGGCCTGGTCCACTTGCATGGGCTCGTCAACAACTGAAGATGAGGAGGCCTCCGGTGGGTGTTGCAATACCGGAGCCAGCCTAGGGAAGCGACGGGGTCTTGGCTGCTGGCGTTCCTGGCGGAGTTCCCCTTGCCTCTCCGCAAAATGGACGTCGATGCGGGTAGCCAAATGGATTAAATCCTGGAGAGAAGAGGGGGGTCACAAGTGGCCAGGGCATCCTTGACCCTACTTGACAGGCCCTTCTTGAAGGTGGCACACAGTGCCGGTTCATTCCAGTCCAGTTCAGACGCTATGGTGCGAAACTGGATGGCGTAATCACTGACTGACGAATCTCCCTGACAAAGGTTCAAGAGTGCAGACTCGGCAGAAGAGGCTCGGGCAGGTTCCTCGAAGGCGCTCCGGAACTCGGTAAAAAAGGTTTGCAGGTCTGATGTAATTGGGTCACCTTTGTCCCAAAGAGGGGTGGCCCAGGCCAAGGCTCTTCCAGAAAGGAGACTGAGGACAAAGGCCACCTTGGCCCGTTCTGATCGGAACTGGTCAGCCATTAATTCTATATGCATGCAGCATTGGGACACAAAACCCCTGCACGCCTTGGAGTCACCCTCAAACTTGTTGGGCAGAGAGAGTCGCAACTTTGGACCGAGAGCTGAGGCTGGAGGCTCAGGTCCAGGAGCAGGCTCGGGAACGGGTTGCCATGGCTGTGGCTGCTGAAGCTGCTGCTGCTGCATGGTGAGAAGCTGCTCCATCATGGCGGATAAGTGGTTCAGTTGTTGAGCCTGTTGTGCCAACTGCTGGGACTGCTGAGCCACCACAGTAAAGAGATCCGAGATGCTGGGAAGAGGCACCTTGGCGGGTTCCATGGCCGAATCTTAATGTGACATTCACTGGGGAAGACTGGAGGTGGATCCGCTGAGCACCGCGTGGCAGATGTAGAGAGCCGCACCAGGGAGCGGAATCTAAGACGCCGCTGGTCTTCACCAGAGCCCGCCGCGAAGCAGGATGTACTTGCTGCGGCAGGCGACGTCCAGGTCGCTTCCGCTGGTACGACTCGACCACGCGGGCAGCCGAGGTGGTACTTGGCACAGAGAGGAGTCACTGGGAGGTAGGGAGCAGGCAACCTGTCGGGCTGGTGGTAGGTCGTGGGCTGGGTCAACCTAAGGTCTGAGGCTGGAGACTGGGTGCGTAGTCAGGGACGTAGCAGAAGGTCAAGGGCTGGCGGCTAAGGTACGAAGTCGGGGACGTAGCTAAAAGGTCAGGTAGCACAGGTAGTCAAACCGTAGTGGTACGCTTTCTCTAGGGCAATAGCACAAAGATCCGGCAGGGAACAAGGGAAGTAACATGCTTAAATAGGGTGGGACCAACTAGGTGACAAATAGAAAGGGCACTGCCCCTTTAAATCTCACAGAGTGGTGCGCGCGCGCCCTGGGGGAGAGACGCGCGCGCACCAGCACTGCAGGAGGATGCACGGGAGACGCGCCGAGAGAAGTCCAAGGACGCGGCTCCCATGCGAGCGGGGCGAGGATGCTGCCCAACGGGAGTGACAGAGGAGGAAGGTAAGTGGCAGGGAGGAGAATGCCGGGGCACAAGCACACAGGAGCGGGAGAGGAGGCGCAGACGGCCCCGCGCAGGGCACCGGGACACGGTGCGGGCCGTGACAGATGTACTGGCTAATGTCTCAATTTTAACATGAGGGTTAGCCATATGTCACTGTTTATATCTTCCACAGTAGTGCACCTAAATGTATGTATTACTATAATTTAACATGCCCAATATCATCTTTCAGGGAAAGATGGAAGTCTCCTACACACATAAGATAGTTGGATGATCAACCAAAATATGTAGGTTTTATTGACTTTTCTCCAATATAGCTCTAATGGGTAAAAATGTGTAAGGGTTATTTACAAAGCTTTGTTTCTGAATAAAAATATCTCTCTATCCATCAGTACATGCTAGTGAACCAGTTTACCAATACAGTAAATGCAATTACACTAGAGAATTTGTCTAGAACAACTTGCCTTTATACAAAACACGTCGGCATGCACTATACCACAAGACTTACGCCTAAAGAGTCCAGAAATGTTATCAGCGCATCACTGGTACAAGCTGTGGAACTAGAACTTTTGTACTAGAGGGTAATGGAATTCTATATAAAAAGGAAATAGTTTTCCCATGATACTTTCTGTTTTATGTCTTTTGGCATGTTGTATAAATTTTTCTGTTTTATAGTTTGCTCCATTTCGTGATCTGTAACAGTATAACAGTATTATATTTTTATTTTTTATTTAGAACCATTATAGTTCTCAATAAAACACATCTTTACCAATTTCTGCTTTTATTTTTCTCTTTAGTATTTTCCTTCCTTTTTACCAAAAGCTATAAAAGTTCTTTATCACATAAATAAGCATTTGCGGCTTTTCATTTTCCAGTTTATTAACACAAAGTGCTTGGGTTGCCATGTGGAATCAACAATGAATTATGCAGCCTTTGCGCAATTGTTCTATATGAACTTTAGTAGATTCTCATTTCCTCAGCAGCAAGTTGTATACAAAATTGTATACATATGAACAAATACTTCATTTGCTATTCTTCTTGTAAAAGAATATATTTATCATGACAATTTCCAATTAAATAGTCCAGAAGCAGCAGTATTACATTGTGCAGTTGTACTTTTCTACAGGTTAGTAGTGTTTTGCATTAATTATATTTCTATTTAGATAAAAGCCCAATAAAATTACATATGAGAGTATGTGCCACAGCTCTCAGTTAAAGTACATTACTAGTAGTCTGGATAAATATTATATTCAAGTACAAATAAAGGTAGAACCATTAGGATAGAGCCACACGTGGCAGACACACTGTGTATCTTTTTGCAGCAGAAAATCTGCAGTGTTTTCACAGGTAAATCAATAGTGGAAAATTTGCACAAATCATGTGGATTTGGTGTTGATTTGCCATTGCTGATTATGGAACGGATAATGTAAATGTTGAAACAAAAAAATATATATCTATATATATTCAATGACCCAGAATTACCATTGCTGTAAGTTCTTTCCCTATTTCGATATTATCCCATTGGGATTTTTCACCAGACTTACTAATTTGGCACACGTCTCAGGAAAATCGTTGCATACCAATAAAAAGTGGCGCATTTGCTCTCCAATCAAGTTTAAACAAACCATTAACAGAAAAAAATTAAATGGAAAACAATAATTTTCCCTACATATACAATTCTGTTGGATTTTTCTTATCACCTTATCGTAAGTGGAAAATAAACAATATTATGTGAAAACTCGTGTCCCTATTTACAGTGTTGACATAAAAATTGGTAACATTTTATTGGACAATTATTAAAGTATGTCAAATGGCAGAAAGTAAGCCTGTTTGGTAATTCAATTCTTTTAATAGGGCCCTAAAAATTAGGCTATATTCCCATAAAAAAAAAATTGCCAGTATTTTTACCAAAAAACAGAAGAAGAACTGACACAAAAATTATAATGGAAATATTTGCATCATTCTTGATCAACAATTTTGGTTTGGGTAAAAATACTGACCAAAATGAACATGACTATTAGGGGGAATTTATGATCGTCCTTAACCCCTTAAGGACCAGGCCATTTTACACCTTAACCCCTTAAGGACGCAGGACGTAAATGTACGTCCTGGTGAGGTGGTACTTAACGCACCAGGACGTACATTTACGTCCTAAGCATAACCGCGGGCATCGGAGCGATGCCCGTGTCATGCGCGGCTGATCCCGGCTGCTGATCGCAGCCAGGGACCCGCCGGCAATGGCCGACGCCCGCGATCTCGCGGGCGTCCGCCATTAACCCCTCAGGTGCCGGGATCAATACAGATCCCGGCATCTGCGGGAGTTCGCGATTAAAATGAACGATCGGATCGCCCGCAGCGCTGCTGCGGGGATCCGATCATTCATAACGCCGCACGGAGGTCCCCTCACCTTCCTCCGTGCGGCTCCCGGCGTCTCCTGCTCTGGTCTGTGATCGAGTAGACCAGAGCAGAAGATGACCGATAATACTGATCTGTTCTATGTCCTATACATAGAACAGATCAGTATTAGCAATCATGGTATTGCTATGAATAGTCCCCTATGGGGACTATTCAAGTGTAAAAAAAAATGTAAAAAAATGTAAAAGTAAAAGTAAAAAAAAAGTGAAAAATCCCCTCCCCCAATAAAAAAGTAAAACGTCCGTTTTTTCCTATTTTACCCCCAAAAAGCGTAAAAAACATTTTTTATAGACATATTTGGTATCGCCGCGTGCGTAAATGTCCGAACTATTAAAATAAAATGTTAATGATCCCGTACGGTGAACGGCGTGAACGAAAAAAAATTAAAAAAGTCCAAAATTCCTACTTTTTTAATACATTTTATTAAAAAAAAAATTATAAAAAATGTATTAAAAGTTTTTTATATACAAATGTGGTATCAAAAAAAAGTACAGATCATGGCGCAAAAAATGAGCCCCCATACTGCCGCTTATACGGAAAAATAAAAAAGTTATAGGTCATCAAAATAAAGGGATTATAAACGTACTAATTTGGTTAAAAAGTTTGTGATTTTTTTTAAGCGCAACAATAATATAAAAGTATATAATAATGGGTATCATTTTAATCGTATTGACCCTCAGAATAAAGAACACATGTCATTTTTACCAGAAATTGTACGGCGTGAAAACAAAACCTTCCAAAATTAGCAAAATTGCGTTTTTCGTTTTAATTTCCCCACAAAAATAGTGTTTTTTGGTTGCGCCATACATTTTATGATATAATGAGTGATGTCATTACAAAGGACAACTGGTCGCACAAAAAACAAGCCCTCATACTAGTCTGTGGATGAAAATATAAAAGAGTTATGATTTTTAGAAGGTGAGGAGGAAAAAATGAAAACGTAAAAATTAAATTGTCTGAGTCCTTAAGGCCAAAATGGGCTGAGTCCTTAAGGGGTTAAGGACCGGAGCGTTTTTTGCAATTCTGACCACTGTCACTTTAAACATTAATAACTCTGGAATGCTTTTAGTTATCATTCTGATTCCGAGATTGTTTTTTCATGACATATTCTACTTTAACTTAGTGGTAAAATTTTATGGTAACTTGCATCCTTTCTTGGTGAAAAATCCCAAAATTTTCAGGGACCAGTTCAATTTTGAAGTGGATTTGAAGGGTCTTCATATTAGAAATACCCCATAAAAGACCCCATTATAAAAACTACACCCCACAAAGTATTCAAAATGACATTCAGTAAGTGTTTTAACCCTTTAGGTGTTTCACAGGAATAGCAGCAAAGTGAAGGAGAAAATTCAAAATCTTCATTTTTTACACTCGCATGTTCTTGTAGACCCAATTTTTGAATTTTTGCAAGGGGTAAAAAGGAGGAAATTTTTACTTGTATTTGAAACCCAATTTCTCTCGAGTAAGCACATACCTCATATGTCTATGTTAATTGTTCAGCGGGCGCAGTAGAGGGCTCAGAAGGGAAGGAGCGACAAATGGTTTTTGGGGGGCATGTCACCTTTAGGAAGCCCCTATGGTGCCAGGACAGCAAAAAAAAACACATGGCATACCATTTTGGAAACTAGACCCCTCAGGGAACGTAACAAGGGGTAAAGTGAACCTTAATACCCCACAGGTGATTCCCGACTTTTGCATATGTAAAAATATATATATATATTTTTTACCTAAAATGCTTGGTTTCCCAAAAATTTTACATTTTTAAAAAGGGTAATAGCAGAAAATACCCCTCAAAATTTGAAGCCCAATTTCTCCCGATACAGAAAACACCCCATATGGGGGTGAAAAGTGCTCTGCTGGCGCACTACAGGTCTCAGAAGAGAAGGAGTCACTTTTGGCTTTTTGAAAGCAAATTTTGCTCTGGGGGCATGCCACATTTAGGAAGCCCCTATGGTGCCAGAACAGCAAAAAAAAAAACACATAACATACCATTTTGGAAACTAGACCCCTCGGGGAACGTAACAAGGGGTAACGTGAACCTTAATACCCTACAGGTGTTTCACGACTTTTGCATATGTAAAAAAAAAATTTTTTTTTTACTTAAAATGCTTGTTTTCCCAAAATGTTTACATTTTTAAAAAGGGTAATAGCAGAAAATACCCCCCAAAATTTGAAGCTCAATTTCTCCCGATTCAGAAAACGCCCCATATGGGGATGAAAAGTGCTCTGCTGGTGCACTACAGGTCTCAGAAGAGAAGGAGTCCCATTTGGCTTTTTGAAAGCAAATTTTGCTCTGGGGGCATGCCTCATTTAGGAAGCCCCTATGGTGCCAGAACAGCAAAAAAAAAAAAAAAAAGGCATACCATTTTTGAAAATTAGACCCCTCGGGGAATGTAACAAGGGGTAATGTGAACCTTAATACCCTACAGGTGTTTCACGACTTTTGCATGTGTAAAAAAATATATATATATTTTTACCTAAAATGCTTGTTTTCCCTAAAATTTTACATTTTTAAAAAGGGTAACATCAGAAAATACCCCCCAAAATTTGTAACACAATTTCTCCCGAGTACGGCGATACCCCATATGTGGCCCTAAACTGTTGCCTTGAAATACGACAGGGCTCCAAAGTGAGAGCGCCATGCGCATTTGAGGCCTAAATTAGGGACTTGCATAGGGGTGGACATAGGGGTATTCTACGCCAGTGATTCCCAAACAGGGTGCCTCCAGCTGTTGTAAAACTCCCAGCATGCCTAGACAGTCAACGGCTATCTGGCAATACTGGGAGTAGTTGTTTTGCAACAGCTGGAGGCTCCATTTTGGAAACAGTGGCGTACCAGACGTTTTTCATTTTTATTGGGGAGGGGAGGGGGGTTGTATAGGGGTAGTGTTTTTTACTTCTTATTTTATTTTGTGTTAGTGTAGTGTAGTGTTTTTAGGGTACAGTCACACGGGCGGGGGTTCACAGTAGTTTCTCGCTGGCAGTTTGAGCTGCGGCAGAAAATTTGACGCAGCTCAAACTTGCAGCCGGATACTTACTGTAATCCTCCGCCCATGTGAGTGTACCCTGTACGTTCACATTGGGGGGGGGGGACATCCAGCTGTTGCAAAACTACAACTCCCAGCATGTATGGTCTATCAGTGCATGCTGGGAGTTGTAGTTTTGCAACCGCTGGAGGCTCCGTTTTGGAAACAGTGGCGTACCAGACGTTTTTCATTTTTATTGGGGAGGGGGGCTGTGTAGGGGTATGTGTATACGTAGTGTTTTTTACTTTTTATTTTATTGTGTGTTAGTGTAGTGTTTTTAGGGTACAGTCGCACGGGCGGGGGTTCACAGTAGTTTCTCGCTGGCAGTTTGAGCTGCGGCAGAAAATTTGCTGCACCTCAAACTTGCAGCCGGATATTAATTACTGTAATCCTCCGCCCATGTGAGTGTACCCTGTACGTTCACATTGGGGGGGGGGGGGGAACATCCAGCTGTTGCAAAACTACAACTCCCAGCATGTACGGTCTATCAGTGCATGCTGGGAGTTGTAGTTTTGCAACAGCTGGAGGCACACTGATTGTGAAACACTGAGTTTGGTAACAAACTCAGTATTTTGCAACCAGTGTGCCTTCAGCTTTTGCAAAAGCTACAACCCCCAGCATGTACGGATAGCGGAAGGGCATGCTGCGTCTTGTAGTTATGCAACAGCTGGAGGCATACTACTTTGGCTGGGGATTGTAGTTATGCAACAGCTGGAGACACACTGGTTTGCTACTTAACTCAGTGTGCCTTCAGCTGTTGCAAAACTACAACTCTCAGCAGTCAGACAGCCAACGAGCATGCTGGGAGTTGTAGTTATGCAACCACCAGATGCACCACTACAACTCCCAGCATGCACTTTAGCTGATTGTGCAAGCTTGGAGTTGTAGTTATACAACAGCTGAAGGTACACTTTTCCATAGAAAGAATGTGCCTCCAGCTGTTGCTAAACTACAAGTCCCAGCATGCCCATAAGGGAATGCTGGGAGTTGTGGTGGTCTGCCTCCTGCTGTTGCATAACTACAGCTCCCAGCATGCCCTTTTTCCATGCTGGGAGCTGTTGCTAAGCAACAGCAGGAGGCTGTCACTCACCTCCAACGATCCAGCCGCCGCCGCCGCCGCTGCTCCTGGGGCCCCGATCCCAACAGGGACGCCGGGGATCTGGGTCCCCAGCACCCGGGGTGCACATCCCACACCCGCTCACGTCCTCCGGAAGAGGGGCGGAGCAGGATGCGGGAGTGACTCCTGCAGCAGGTGCCCTGATTGGTCGGCCGACGAATCAGGGCGATCGTGAGGTGGCACCAGTGCCACCTCACCCCTGCCGGCTATGGCTGTTCGGGGCCGTCTCTGACGGCCCCGATCAGCCAATAATTCCGGGTCACCGGGTCACTGGAGACCCGATTGACCCGGAATCCGCCACAGATCGCTGGACTGAATTGTCCAGCGATCTGCGGCCATCGCCGACATGGGGGGTCATCATGACCCCCCTGGGCGATATGCCCCGATGCCTGCTGAACGATTTCAGCAGGCATCGGGCACCGACTCCGCTCCAGATGGTTGCGGGGGGCCGGTAAAACCCATGACGTTCTCATACGTCATGTGTCCTTAAGGACTCGGAAATGGAGACGTATGAGAACGTCATGTGTCCTTAAGGGGTTAAAGCAGTTTTTATTTGTATATTTGATGCACAGTTGGCACTGCAAAAAATTTTGGCCTTTTTTTTTTTGCAATATTTTGAGTTACACTTTTGTTTTAAAAGTGTGTACGGACCAGCTGCTAAAGTTAGTCTTTTGCAGCAGAAATGAATTTCTCAACTGTCAATTTTTTTAAAAGTCCGACATTTTTGCGCAAACACCACTAAGAGTCACATAAATACACCAGTCCAGACTTAGCTTAGTTTTTTGGTGTGTATGTAGAGTGAAATTTCAAAAAAAGGTGTACCTGCACAAAATTTATCACATGCCCTGCGACCATTTCATAAATTTGGTGCAACATATTAGCAACACACAAAATAAAGATATACAAAAAGCTTCATCTACACCTACAATGATAAATTCCCCCCTCAGTTTTAGTTTTGCCATAAAACTCTACACAGTCTGGCACAGTCTACACATGTTCTATGTTGGAAAATGCAGTCCAGTGTACATCTTGTATAATGTATGCAATCCTTGAACAGCAATTCGAGGGTGCATACTGCTGTGCAAGATGTGTGTGAGTTGCTGATTTGGAAGCCCAGATCCTGGATCTAGAGGAGCAACTGGCAACACTGAGATGCATTGACAACTTGGACATGAGTGTGCTGCTCACTGAGCAAGTACTCTCTGGGGTAGAGGTGGGGAAGGATAGTGGGATGAGGTGTAGGACAGTCATGCAGTTATCTGGGTTACAGATAGAAAATGGGGTAGAGGGAAAAGTGTCAGGGAGGCTAGTCCTGAACTGGCACACCCCAACAAGTTTGCCCGGTTGGCAGATGAGGGGGATGCCATTTCAGAGCTAGCAATACTGCAGCAAGATACTGTCACTGACCGCCAGGGGGGTGTCTGCTCCAGTAAGGAGGGAAGGAGGAGTGCAGGGGAGGCCAGACAGGTACTGGTAGTGGGGGACTCTTATTAGGGGGACAGACAGGGAGATCTGTCACAAAGACCGGGATCGCTGAACAGTGTTTTTTCTTCCTGGTGCTCTAATTTGGCACATCGCGGATTGAATTGACAAATTGCCGGGTGGGGCTGGAGAAGAACCAGCAGTCATGGTTCACATTGGCACCAATGACAAAATAAGAGGTAGGTGAAGTGTCCTTAAAAATTATTTCAGGGACTTAGGCCGCAAGTTTAAAAAAAAGACCTCCAAGATAGTATTTTCTGAAATATTACCTATACCACGAGCCACACCAGAGAGGCAGCGGGAGATTAGGGAGGTAAATAAATGGCTCAGAAGCTGGTGTAGCATGGATCGGTTTGGGTTCATGAAGAACTGGGCTGACTTTGCTGTTGGCTACAGGCTCTGCCGTAGGGACAGGCTGCACCTCAATGGGGAGGGTGCAGCTGTGCTTGGGGAGAAGATGGCTAAAAGGGTGGAGGAGTGTTCAAACTAGAGAATGGGGGGGGGGGTTGGACCTACAACATAGAGGGGGAAGATAATGTAGATAGAGAGGTGGGACTTATTAATGTACCTGGGGTGGAGCGGAGGGAGGGGGTCAGAATAGTAAATAGGGATAGGCTTCATAGGAATAAAAAACATACACCTTGAATTGCATGTTGACTAATGCCAGAAGTCTGACCAATAAAACTGACAAGCTCGAGCTGATAACATCTTAGGAAAATTATGACATTGCCGGTATAACAGAGACTTGGTTGGACGATAGCTGTGACTGGGTGGTCAACATACAGGGTTATAGTTTATTCAGGAAGGATCGGACAAAACGGAAAGGGGGAGGAGTTTGTCTTTATGTAAAGTCCAGTCTGAAGGCCACACTGCGGGAAGATATATGGCAGGGAAACGATAATGTAGAGTCATTATGGGTAGAAATATATGGAGATTAAAAAAAAATCTGATGGGGGTTTACTATAAGCCACAATGCAAGAGGCAGAAGATCAATAACTGCGGCAAATAAACAAGGCAGCAAATCAAAATGAGGTGGTAATAATGGGGGACTTTAACTATCCCGATATAAACTGGGAGACATGTGAACCTCATAAAGAAAACAGGTTTCTGACTATAGCTATAGACAATTATCTTTCCCAAACGGTGTAGGGCTTGACCAGAGGGGGCGCCCCACTGGACTTAAAGGGATATTCCAGGAAAAAAATGTTTATATATCAACTGTATCCAGAAATATTAACAGATTTGTAAATTACTTCTATTAAAAAAAAAAATCTGAATCCATCCAATAATTATCAGCTGCTGAAGTTAAGTTGTTCTTTTCTGTCTTGCAACAGTGCTCTCTACTGACATCTCTGCTTGTCTCGGGAACTGCAAAGGGTAGAAGAGGTTTTCTATGGGGATTTACTTCTACTGTGGACAGTTCCCGAGACAAGTGTCATCAGAGAGCACTTAGACAGAAAAGAACAACTCAACTTCAGCAGCTCATATGTACTGAAAGGATTAAGATTTTTTTAATAGAAGTAATTTACAAATCTCAGCCAATTGAACGAGATAGAAAAAAGTCGCACTCACCAACCTGGAGCAGTGTTCAGAGTCTGTTCTTTATTCACACCGGCAGTGGAACAATAAAAGACGGTCACACACGCGGGGAGCGAGAGCAGCCACTCTCACAATGTGGGGGCACACCACCAGAGGCGACTCGTTAGCTATCCCGAAAATCCTTACTGGCTGATTGGATATAGCAGTGCTGGGTGCCACACCTGTTCTTGCAAATATTTGTTTTAATTTACAAATCTGTTTAACTTTCTGGAGCCAGTTGATTTATAAAAAAAAAAAGTTTTTCCCTGGATAACCCCTTTAATATTAACCAGCAAACCTGATAGAGTAACTAATGTGCAGGTCATTACAACTTGTTCTTCAATAAGGGAACCTCTTGAGGGGCCACAAAACCAATGAACTTTAGGAAGGCAAAGTTTGATCAACTCAGAGAGGCCTTTAACAATAAAAATTGGGATAATGTCCTCAAAAACAAGAATACTGACACTAAATGGGAGACTTTTAAAAATATTTTAAATTCTCACTGTTAGAAGTACATACCTTATGGGAATAAAAGGGTCAGGAATAGGAGAAAACCAATGTGGATGAATAAAAATGTTCACAAAAATAAAGCATTCAAGGACGACAGTGAAGAAACATTAAAAAGCTATAGAGAGAAATGTAAAATATGTAAAAAAGATGAAAGGCGCAAAAGTGGAGACAGAAATACATATTGCCAAAGAGAGTAAAATTAACCCCAAAATGTTCTGTAACTATATAAATAGCAAAAAGGTTAAAAATTAAAGGGTTGGTCCTTTCTAAAAGGATGAGGGAGAAGCTATAGACGGGGATCAGGAAAAAGCAAATATATTAAACACATTCTTCTCCACTGTGTTCAACAAGGAAAATGAAATTCCAGGTGAAATACAGCGGGATAAGGTAAACTCCCCAGTACAGGTCACCTGTCTAACACAGGAAGAAGTACAGTGCTGTCTACAAAAATCTAAATAGACAAATCACCAGGTCCAGATGGTGTTCATCCCCGTGTTCTAAGGGAGTTAAGTAAAGTAATAGACAGACCCCTATTTCTAATATTCAAGGACTCTATAGTGACAGGGATGGTTCTCCAGGACTGGCGCAAAGAAAATGTGGTGCTAATATTTAAAAAAGGGTCAAAAAGTGAGATTACAGGCCTGTTAGTTTAACCTCAGGTGTATGTAAATTGTTTGAGGGTTTTCTGAGAGATGCTGTTTTGGAGTATCTTGATAAAAATAAATGTATGACCCCATATCAGCATCGGTTTATGAGGGATCGGTCCTGTCAAACTAACCTGATCAGCTTTTATGAGGAGGAGAGCTCCAGACTGGAGCAGGGGGAAATCGCTGGATGCTGTAGATTTAGATTTATCCAAAGCATTTGATACAGTGCCACATAAAAGATTGGTACATAAAATGAGAAGAATTGGGCTGGTGGAGAATGTGTGTAAGTGGGTAAGTAACTGGCTAAGTGATGGGAAACAGAGGATGGTTATTAATGGTGCTTATTCTGATTGGGTGACTGTTACTAGTGGGGTACCACAGGGGTCAGTTTTGGGTCCTATTGTATTTAATATATTTATTAATGACCTTGTAGAGGGGTTGAATAGTAAAGTATCAATCTTTGCAGATGATAATAAACTCTGTAAAGTCGTTAACACAATAGAGGACAGTGCACTGTTACAAATGGATCTGGATAGGTTGGAGGGTTGGGCTGTGAAGTTGCAGATGAGGTTCAACACTGATAAATGTAAAGTTATGCACATGGGCCTGTATGGGGAGAAAAAAGAGACCAGAGAGGGCGCCTCGTGTGATACCGTTGGGGTAGTAGAGGGAAGAGGAAAGGAAATAGGTGCGCGGTTTGCAGGCCCCTTAGGTAGCAACTGCTCACCTTAGAGCAAGTATTAAACTTGCATATCAACCTAATGTTGGGGTTACAAGATAGCCGGAACCGCTGCTGAGCCTGAGGTTACAGGTGAGGTAAAACCGTCTCCTGGAGAAAGTAGGTGATCATTAGTGTTGCTCGCGAATATTCGCAATTCGAATTTTATTCGCGAATATCGCATATTCGCGAATTCGCGAATATTCGCGAATATAGCGCTTTATATTCGTAATTACGAATATTCGTTTTTTTTTTTTTATTATTTTTTTTTTCACAGTACACATCACAGTGATCATCCCTCTCTGCTTCCAGCTTGTGTGGTGTAAAGAAGGCTCTAATACTACTGTGTGAGACCGGTGTGCGAATTTTCGCATATGCGAAAATTTGCAAATGCTAATTTTCGCATAAGCTAATTTTCGCATATGTTAATTTTCGCACGCGTGAATATTCACATATGCGAAAATACAACGAGAATATTACGAATATGCGAATATTCGCGAATATGACGAATATTCGTCCATATATTCGCGAATATTCGCGAATTCGAATATGGCCTATGCCGCTCAACACTAGTGATCATAAAAGAGCAAAATGATCTCCCCAGGGCATCTCAATTCTGTATAACCTTTGGTATATCTTATAGAGAGAATTTTTGCTGAATCTGATTTACCCTTACACATGATGCTGCACACAAATGTTTGTTGTGTTTACAGTTTATTAGTGTAGAGGAAGACCTTCCTTTAACAGAAAAAACTTTTTATGTGTATATTATTTTTATTTTATTTTATTTTATCATGCCTCAACACTGCAGATATGTGGTTACAAGAATGTATATTATACAGCTCCTGTGGTCAGCAGCCTCTGGTTTCCTGATGGTTTAAGGTTTAATATTCTGGAGCTAGGCTTGCTTGCTTGCTTGAGGTATCTCTAATATCTTTTTGTTTGTATTGTGTGTTTTTTTTTTGACCTGTGAAGCAGGATAAAAAGTGTTTAATAAAAACGGTCTGATTTAAAAAAAAAAAAAGAGCAAAATGACCTTGCAAATGGCGCTGCTGGTTCCGTGGGAATGTAGGAATAAACCAAATCCAGAGTAGAATATTGTAAAAGCTTGTGGATTTTATTGCAAAGGTCAGGGCTGAAGAAGTATACTGATCTGAAGAAGGGGGTGGCTCGCCCGAAACACGTAATCTCAACTTGTATCGCTTTTTATTGCTTTTATTGATTTTATTCATTTGCAATAAAATCCAAAAGCTTTTACAATATTCTACTCTGGATTTGGTTTATTCCTACATTCCCATGGAACCAGCAGCGCCATTTGCGAGGTCATTTTGCTCTTTTATGATCACCTAAGTTATGCACATGGGAAGGAACTGTTACGCCGAGCGCTCCGGGTTCCCGCTCCTCCCCGGAGCGCTCGCTTCACCTCCTCCGCTGCAGCGCCCCGGTCACGTCCTCTGACCCGGGGCGCTGCGATCCTGCTGCTAGCCGGGATGCGATTCGCGATGCGGGTAGCGCCCGCTCGCGATGCGCACCCCGGCTCTCCTACCTGACTCGCTCCCCGTCTGTTCTGTCCCGGCGCGCGCGGCCCCGCTCCCTAGGGCGCGCGCGCGCCGGGTCTCTGCGATTTAAAGGGCCACTGCGCCGCTGATTGGCGCAGTGGTTCCAATTAGAGTTATCACCTGTGCACTCCCTATATTACCTCACTTCCCTTGCACTCCCTTGCCGGATCTTGTTGCCTTAGTGCCAGTGAAAGCGTTCCTTGTGTGTCCCTTGCCAGTGTTTCCAGACCTTCTGCCGTTGCCCCTGACTACGATCCTTGCTGCCTGCCCCGACCTTCTGCTACGTCCGACCTTGCTTCTGCCTACTCCCTTGTACCGCGCCTATCTTCAGCAGCCAGAGAGGTGAGCCGTTGCTAGTGGATACGACCTGGTCACTACCGCCGCAGCAAGACCATCCCGCTTTGCGGCGGGCTCTGGTGAAAACCAGTAGTGGCTTAGAACCGGTCCACTAGCACGGTCCACGCCAATCCCTCTCTGGCACAGAGGGTCCACTACCTGCCAGCCGGCATCGTGACAGTAGATCCGGCCATGGATCCCGCTGAAGTTCCTCTGCCAGTTGTCGCTGACCTCACCACGGTGGTCGCCCAGCAGTCACAACAGATTGCGCAACAAGGCCAACAGCTGTCTCAACTGACCGTTATGCTACAACAGTTGCTACCACAGCTTCAGCAGTCATCTCCTCCGCCAGCTCCTGCACCTCCTCCGCAGCGAGTGGCCGCTCCTGGGATACGCTTATCCTTGCCGGATAAGTTTGATGGGGACTCTAAGTTTTGCCGTGGCTTCCTTTCCCAATGTTCCCTGCATCTGGAGATGATGTCGGACCTGTTTCCCACTGAAAGGTCTAAGGTGGCGTTCGTAGTCAGTCTTCTGTCCGGAAAAGCCCTGTCATGGGCCACACCGCTCTGGGACCGCAATGACCCCGTCACTGCCTCAGTACACTCCTTCTTCTCGGAAATCCGAAGTGTCTTTGAGGAACCTGCCCGAGCCTCTTCTGCTGAGACTGCCCTGTTGAACCTGGTCCAGGGTAATTCTTCCGTTGGCGAGTATGCCGTACAATTCCGTACACTTGCTTCAGAATTGTCCTGGAATAATGAGGCCCTCTGCGCGACCTTCAAAAAAGGCCTATCCAGCAACATTAAAGATGTTCTGGCCGCACGAGAAATTCCTGCTAATCTACATGAACTTATTCACCTAGCCACTCGCATTGACATGCGTTTTTCTGAAAGGCGTCAGGAACTCCGCCAAGATATGGACTCTGTTCGCACGAGGCGTTTCGTCTCCTCGGCTCCTCTCTCCTCTGGTCCCCTGCAATCTGTTCCTGTGCCTCCCGCCGTGGAGGCTATGCAGGTCGACCGGTCTCGCCTGACACCTCAAGAGAGGACACGACGCCGTATGGAGAACCTCTGCCTGTACTGTGCTAGTACCGAACACTTCCTGAGGGATTGTCCTATCCGTCCTCCCCGCCTGGAAAGACGTACGCTGACTCCGCACAAGGGTGAGACAGTCCTTGATGTCTACTCTGCTTCTCCACGTCTTACTGTGCCTGTGCGGATGTCTGCTTCTGCCTTCTCCTTCTCTACAGTGGCCTTCTTGGACTCTGGTTCTGCAGGAAATTTTATTTTGGCCTCTCTCGTCAACAGGTTCAACATCCCAGTGACCAGTCTCGCCAGACCCCTCTACATCAATTGTGTAAATAATGAAAGATTGGACTGTACCATACGTTTCCGCACGGAGCCCCTTCTTATGAGCATCGGATCTCATCATGAGAGGATTGAACTTTTGGTCCTCCCCAATTGCACCTCGGAGATTCTCCTTGGACTTCCCTGGCTTCAACTTCATTCCCCAACCCTGGATTGGTCCACTGGGGAGATCAAGAGTTGGGGGTCCTCTTGTTCCAAGAACTGTCTAAAACCGGTTCCCAGTAACCCTTGCCGTAACTCTGTGGTTCCTCCAGTAACCGGTCTCCCCAAGGCCTATATGGACTTCGCGGATGTTTTCTGCAAAAAACAAGCTGAGACTCTACCTCCTCACAGGCCTTATGATTGCCCTATCGACCTCCTCCCGGGTACTACTCCACCCCGGGGCAGAATTTATCCTCTCTCTGCCCCAGAGACTCTTGCCATGTCCGAATACGTCCAGGAGAATCTAAAAAGGGGCTTTATCCGTAAATCCTCCTCTCCTGCCGGAGCCGGATTTTTCTTTGTCTCCAAAAAAGATGGCTCCCTACGTCCTTGCATTGACTACCGCGGCCTTAATAAAATCACGGTTAAGAACCGCTACCCCTTACCCCTCATCTCTGAACTCTTTGATCGCCTCCAAGGTGCCCACATCTTCACTAAATTGGACTTAAGAGGCGCCTATAACCTCATCCGCATCAGAGAGGGGGACGAGTGGAAAACGGCATTTAACACCAGAGATGGACACTTTGAGTATCTGGTCATGCCCTTTGGACTGTGCAATGCCCCTGCCGTCTTCCAAGACTTTGTCAATGAAATTTTTCGTGATCTATTATACTCCTGTGTTGTGGTATATCTGGACGATATCCTAATTTTTTCTGCCAATCTAGAGGAACACCGCCGGCATGTCCGTATGGTTCTTCAGAGACTTCGTGACAACCAACTCTATGCCAAAATTGAGAAATGTCTGTTTGAATGCCAATCTCTTCCTTTTCTAGGATATTTGGTCTCTGGCCAGGGACTACAGATGGATCCAGACAAACTCTCTGCCGTCTTAAATTGGCCACGCCCCTCCGGACTCCGTGCTATCCAACGCTTTTTGGGGTTCGCCAATTATTACAGGCAATTTATTCCACATTTTTCTACCATTGTGGCTCCTATCGTGGCTTTAACCAAGAAAAATGCTGATCCCAAGTCCTGGCCTCCTCAAGCAGAAGACTCCTTTAAACAACTCAAGTCTGCCTTTTCTTCGGCTCCCGTGCTCTCCAGACCTGACCCTTCCAAACCCTTCCTATTGGAGGTTGATGCCTCCTCAGTAGGAGCTGGAGCTGTTCTTCTACAAAAAAATCCTTCCCGGCATGCTGTCACTTGTGGTTTTTTCTCTAGGACCTTCTCTCCAGCGGAGAGGAACTACTCCATCGGGGATCGAGAACTTCTAGCCATTAAATTAGCACTTGAGGAATGGAGGCATCTGCTGGAGGGATCAAGGTTTCCTGTTATTATCTACACCGACCACAAGAACCTCTCCTACCTCCAGTCGGCCCAACGGCTGAATCCTCGCCAGGCCCGGTGGTCTCTGTTCTTTGCCCGATTTAATTTTGAGATCCACTTTCGTCCTGCCGATAAGAACATTAGAGCCGATGCTCTCTCTCGTTCCTCGGATGCCTCAGAAGTTGATCTCCCTCCGCAACACATCATTCCACCTGACTGCCTGATCTCCACTTCTCCTGCCTCCATCAGACAGACTCCTCCAGGAAAGACCTTTGTTTCTCCACGCCAACGCCTCGGAATCCTCAAATGGGGTCACTCCTCCCATCTCGCAGGTCATGCGGGCATCAAGAAATCTGTGCAACTCATCTCCCGCTTCTATTGGTGGCCAACTCTGGAGACGGATGTTGGGGACTTTGTGCGAGCCTGCACTATCTGTGCCCGGGATAAGACTCCTCGCCAGAAGCCCGCTGGTTTTCTTCATCCTCTGCCTGTCCCCGAACAGCCTTGGTCTCTGATTGGTATGGATTTTATTACTGATTTACCCCCTTCCCGTGGCAACACCGTTATTTGGGTGGTCGTTGATCGATTCTCCAAAATGGCACATTTCATTCCTCTTCCTGGTCTTCCTTCTGCGCCTCAGTTGGCTAAACAATTTTTTGTACACATTTTTCGTCTTCACGGGTTGCCTACGCAGATTGTCTCGGATAGAGGGGTCCAATTCGTGTCTAAATTCTGGAGAGCTCTCTGTAAACAACTCAAGATTAAATTAAATTTTTCCTCTGCATATCATCCCCAGTCCAATGGACAAGTAGAAAGAATTAACCAGATCCTGGGTGATTATTTGCGACATTTTGTTTCCTCCCGCCAGGATGACTGGGCAGATCTCCTTCCATGGGCCGAATTCTCGTATAACTTCAGGGTCTCTGAATCTTCCTCCAAATCCCCATTTTTCGTGGTGTACGGCCGTCACCCTCTTCCCCCCCTCCCTACCCCCTTGCCCTCTGGTCTGCCCGCTGTGGATGAAATTTCTCGTGACCTTTCCATTATATGGAGAGAGACCCAAAATTCTCTCTTACAGGCTTCTTCACGCATGAAGAGGTTCGCGGATAAGAAAAGAAGAGCTCCCCCCGTTTTTTCCCCTGGAGACAAGGTATGGCTCTCCGCTAAATATGTCCGCTTCCGTGTCCCTAGCTACAAGTTGGGACCACGCTATCTTGGTCCTTTCAAAATTCTGTGTCAAATTAATCCTGTCTCTTATAAACTTCTTCTTCCTCCTTCTCTTCGTATCCCTAATGCCTTTCACGTCTCTCTTCTCAAACCACTCATCCTCAACCGTTTTTCTCCCAAATCTGTTCCTCCCACTCCTGTTTCCGGCTCCTCGGACGTCTTCTCGGTCAAGGAGATTTTGGCTGCCAAAAAGGTCAGAGGAAAAAATTTTTTTTTAGTAGACTGGGAGGGTTGTGGTCCTGAAGAGAGATCCTGGGAACCTGAGGACAACATCCTTGACAAAAGTCTGCTCCTCAGGTTCTCAGGCTCCAAGAAGAGGGGGAGACCCAAGGGGGGGGGTACTGTTACGCCGAGCGCTCCGGGTTCCCGCTCCTCCCCGGAGCGCTCGCTTCACCTCCTCCGCTGCAGCGCCCCGGTCACGTCCTCTGACCCGGGGCGCTGCGATCCTGCTGCTAGCCGGGATGCGATTCGCGATGCGGGTAGCGCCCGCTCGCGATGCGCACCCCGGCTCTCCTACCTGACTCGCTCCCCGTCTGTTCTGTCCCGGCGCGCGCGGCCCCGCTCCCTAGGGCGCGCGCGCGCCGGGTCTCTGCGATTTAAAGGGCCACTGCGCCGCTGATTGGCGCAGTGGTTCCAATTAGAGTTATCACCTGTGCACTCCCTATATTACCTCACTTCCCTTGCACTCCCTTGCCGGATCTTGTTGCCTTAGTGCCAGTGAAAGCGTTCCTTGTGTGTCCCTTGCCAGTGTTTCCAGACCTTCTGCCGTTGCCCCTGACTACGATCCTTGCTGCCTGCCCCGACCTTCTGCTACGTCCGACCTTGCTTCTGCCTACTCCCTTGTACCGCGCCTATCTTCAGCAGCCAGAGAGGTGAGCCGTTGCTAGTGGATACGACCTGGTCACTACCGCCGCAGCAAGACCATCCCGCTTTGCGGCGGGCTCTGGTGAAAACCAGTAGTGGCTTAGAACCGGTCCACTAGCACGGTCCACGCCAATCCCTCTCTGGCACAGAGGGTCCACTACCTGCCAGCCGGCATCGTGACAGGAACAATCCAGGATGGGATTAGGTATTAAATGGGAAAACACTTGGGATGAATGACATGGAAAAGGACTTGGGAGTCTTAGTTAACAATAAATTTAGCTATAGTGACCAGTGTCGGGCAGCTGCTGCTGTGGTTTCGGAAGGGTAAATTAACCTTATCGTGATGCCAGGGCATGATTGACCTTTACACCACCCGAGGTAGGCCAGCTTCACCTGTGCCAGGCACGGGGCAAATAATCACTCCAACGCAAGGTTACAGTTAACTAGCTTGCTTTACTGAGGTTGGAAAGATGGTACAATCTTAGCGTGAAGGAGTTGCAGGGTGAATTTAGGGAAGCTTATCGGCTTGCCTGGGACTTATAGTTGATTGTGCTGTATACGACTGATTCAGCCCACGCTATAATTAAAAGACTTGGAATGGACTAACTTGCTGACTTGACTTGTATAATATTCCCAAGACTGTAGTCTTACTGCAAGACTTTGACTTTCACCTTGATAGTGGGCCTGACTTGTAGTTGTGTAACATTTATGTTTCAAAAGACAGCAACTCCGGTGGATGTGGATCCACTGGACCTGTGTGGCAGATGACTCGGACTGTACCAGGGAGCGGAGTCTAAGGTGCCGCTGGTTTTGACCAGAGCTTGCCACAAAGCGGGATGGACTTGCTGCGGCAGGTGGCACCCAGGTCGCTACTCCTGGCATGGCTCGACCACACAGGCAGCTGAGGAGATGCGAGGCACAGGAGGGATAAGGCAGCTCATAGTAGGATAGCAGAAGGTCAAGGCAGGCAGCACAGTAGCGTAGTCAGTACATAGCAGGAGGTCAGTAGGCAGGCGGCAGAGGAGCAAGGGCAAGTCACAGAGCAAAGGATCAGATACACTGCAAGACAACTCTCAGGAATGCACAAGGCAACAAAGATCCGGCAGGAAAGTGAGGAGGGTGGAGGAAGTTATCAATGAGCCACAGTTGAATTACACTAATGAGCGCACTGGCCCTTTAAATCTTAAAGCTCCGGCTTGCCCCAGGGGCAGAGAGACAGAGGCGGGGGCAGGAGAAGCACCAGGTGCGTGACGGACTGGGGCTCGCATGCAGGCGCCTCTCGCGATGAGTCCCAGCCCCGCCAGCAGCAGCAGGTAACAGGACCATGCGCTCACGGCCAGCATGTGCGGCCGGAGCGCAGAACGTAACAAGTTGATGTGTGGTTGCTGGACTAGGCCTCAGGGCTCCTTTAGGATCCACCTCACAGACTTCACTCCTCACCAAACTGTATATCAGCATTAAGAGCTAGAGCTCAAGAGAGAGCTGAACCCTGACCTTACTTTATATGGGAATTTAGAGAGATCCCACTGGCCGGATAAGTCACATGTTTACCATTGCTTACTCCCCTTAACAACAAGGTCTTTAGCAACAAGCGATTTAAGCCCTTAAGGACCAAGCTCATTTTAACCTTAAGGACCAGGTCAATTTTATTTTTGCGTTTTCGTTTTTTCCTCCTCGCCTTCTAAAATCCATAACTCTTTTATATTTCCATCTACAAACCCATATAAAGGCTTGTTTTTTGCATGACCAATTGTACTTTGTAATGAAACCTCTCATTTTACCATAATATGTGTCATGACGAGCGCTCCGGTCTCTGCTTCTGGACTGGAGCGCTCGCCTCCTGCTGCAGCCATGCGCGCCCCGGTTCTTCACCCTGACCGGGGGTGCAGTGTCCCTGTGGTCTCCGGCGGGGATGCGGGTCGCGTTGCAGCTCGTCCCCGCACGCGATCCGTATCCCAGTCTCACTTACCTCTCCCCGCTCCTGTGTACACCGGCCACGTGTCCCGGCGTGCGCGTCCCTGCTCTCTGGGGCGCGCGCGCGAGCTATGTTAAGTTTAAAGGGCCAGCACACCAATGATTGGTGCCTGGTCCAAATGGTTAATTAAGGGCCAAATATAAAAGTACCCTGCCCCTTCCTGGCCTTGCCGGATCTTTGTGCCCTTGTGCCTCTGAGAAAGCGTTCCCTGTTGCCTAGTATTGCCTTGCCTGTTGCCATACCCGTTGCTACCGTCTACTCGCCTCTGAACCCTTGCCGCCAGCCCTGACCTCTGCTACGTCCGACTACGCTTTTGCCTGCTCCCTGTGTACTAAGCCATATCAGCTGCCAGAGAGGTCGAGTTGGTACTGGGGGACACGACCTGGCAATTACTGCCGCAGCAAGTCCATCCCGCTTTGCGGCGGGCTCTGGTGAAAACCAGTAACTGCTTAGAACTGATCCCTCAGTACGACCCGCGCCATCGCCTCTCTGGTCTAGAGGATCCACTACCTGTCCTGCCGGTTCGTGACAGTAAGATCCGGCCATGGATCCCGCTGATGTTCCCCTGCCAAGCCTAGCGGACCTCACCTCCATTGTAGCCCAGCAGGGTCAACAGCTGGCTTAACTGACCGCTATGATGCTGCAGCTTCTGCCTTCTCAGCAACAGCCAGTTCCTCCGTCTGCATCGGCTACTTCACCACCGCCTGCTGTAACCACCGGTTCCAGAATCCGTTTGTCCCTGCCTGACAAGTATGACGGAGATCCGAAGCAGTGCCGTGGGTTCCTGTCACAGTGCTCTCTACACCTCGAGCTACTGTTCGACCAATTCCCTTCTGAGCGAGCCAAGGTAGCCTTTATCCTCAGTTTGCTGTCCGGGAAGGCCCTGGCCTGGGCTATTCCGCTATGGGACCGCGCTGATCCAGCCACCTTTTCCGTCCAGAGCTTCTGCCAGGAGTTCAGGAACGTTTTTGAGGAACCTGCCCGGGTTTCCTCCGCAGAGACTGCCTTATTGAACTTGACCCAAGAAAGTTCTACTGTGGGTGACTATGCCATTCAGTTCTGCACCCTAGCTTCTGAACTGAACTGGAACAATGAAGCCCTTTGTGCCACCTTCAAGAAGGGACTTAACAGCGAGATTAAGGACGTTCTGGCTGCACGTGAGCTACCTTCCACCCTTAGTGACCTCATTTTGCTGGCCACTAGGATAGACAAGCGTTTCACCGAGAGACATGAGGAACTCCTCCTGGAAAAGGAAAAGGCTCGTCCTGGACGCTACCCTTGTCTGGCTCCTGTTTTTATGAGTCCACCTCAACCTGTTACTGGGCCTCCCGCAGTGGAAGCCATGCAGGTGGATCGGTCACGCCTGACTCCGCAAGAATGAAGCCGTCGCAGAGACGAGAACCTGTGTCTTTACTGTGCCAGTACTGAGCACTTCCTTAGAGATTGTCCTCTACGTCCACCACGTTTGGGGAACGCTCACACCTAGTAAACGTGGGAGAGGCGTTGCTAGGTGTGGACTCTTCCTCTCCACACCTCATCATACCCGTGCAGTTGTCCCTCTCTTCCAAGTCCTCTTTCTCCGCTGCTGCTTTCTTGGATTCTGGTTCAGCTGGCAACTTCCTCCACAGTAGAACTTGACCCAAGGAAGTTCTACTGTGGGTGACTATGCCATTCAGTTCCGCACCCTAGCTTCTGAACTGAACTGGAACAATGAAGCCCTTTGTGCCACCTTCAAGAAGGGACTTAACAGCGAGATTAAGGACGTTATGGCTGCACGTGAGCTACCTTCCACCCTTAGTGACCTCATCTTGCTGGCCACTAGGATAGACAAGCGTTTCACCGAGAGACATGAGGAACTCCTCCTGGAAAAGGAAAAGGCTCGTCCTGGACGCTACCCTTGTCTGGCTCCTGTTTTTATGAGTCCACCTCAACCTGTTACTGGGCCTCCCGCAGTGGAAGCCATGCAGGTGGATCGGTCACGCCTGACTCCGCAAGAATAAAGCCGTCGCAGAGACGAGAACCTGTGTCTTTACTGTGCCAGTACTGAGCACTTCCTTAGAGATTGTCCTCTACGTCCACCGCGTTTGGGAAACGCTCACACCTAGTAAACGTGGTAGAGGCATTGCTAGGTGTGGACTCTTCCTCTCCACACCTCATCATACCCGTGCAGTTGTCCCTCTCTTCCAAGTCCTCTTTCTCCGCTGCTGCTTTCTTGGATTCTGGTTCAGCTGGCAACTTCATCCACGCCTCCTTGGTAGAAAAGTACCATATTCCAATAGTCCGTCAACCCAAGCCGCTCTTCATCTCTACTGTTAACGGAGAGAGACTTTCTGCCTCGGTGCAGTACCGCACCCAGCCTCTGCAGATGGGCATTGGGATATTTCATACAGAGACTTTGGAGTTCTTAGTCCTTCCCTTCTGCTCTTTCGAACTCCTCCTGGTCCTGCCGTGGCTTCAACGTCATTCTCCTGTCCTGAATTGGTCCACCGGGTAGATCTTGCTTTGGGGTTCCTCCTGTTCTGACCGTTGTCTCAAGACTGTACTTGTCAAACGGGACCCACAAGTTTCTCCTCCTCCTGGCATGCCTGAGCCATATCACTCCTTCGCGGATGTCTTCTGCAAGAAACAAGCCGAGGTCCTTCCTCCTCACAGACCTTATGACTGTCCGATTGACCTCATACCCGGTTCTACTCCACCCCAGGGCAGAATTTATCCTCTCTCTCCTCCTGAGACTTTTGCCATGTCCGATTATATACGAGAGAACCTACAGAGAGGATTTATAAGAAAGTTTTCTTCCCCTGCCGGAGCAGGATTCTTCTTTGTTACTAAAAAGGACGGTACTCTTAGGCCGTGCATAGACTGTCGGGGACTCAATAGTATTACTATCAAGAACCGTTACCCTCTTCCCCTGATTGCTGAACTCTTTGACCGTCTGCAAGGTGCCAAGTTCTTTACTAAGTTAGATCTTAGAGGGGCCTACAACCTCATTCGGATACGAGAGGGTGATGAATGGAAGACTGCTTTTAATACCCGAGATGGTCATTTTGAGTATCTAGTCATGCCTTTCGGACTCTGTAATGCACCGGCCGTCTTCCAGGAGTTAGTGAACGATATCTTCAGAGACTTGCTCTATACTTGTGTGGTAGTTTACCTGGACGATATCCTAATATTGTCCTCTGATCTGGATCAACATCGTACTCAGGTTCGCCTTGTACTTTCCCGTCTTAGGAAGAATCATCTTTATGCTAAATTTGAAAAGTGCCTGTTTGATCGTACCAGCCTCCCCTTCCTGGGGTACATCATTTCTGCCAAAGGACTACAGATGGATCCTGCCAAACTTTCCGCAGTCCTGGACTGGCCTCGTCCCTCTGGCTTAAGGTCCATACAGCGATTTCTTGGATTCGCAAACTATTACAGACAATTCATACCACATTTCTCTACCCTTGTGGCACCTATCGTTGCTTTGACCAAAACGGGAGCTAACCCTAAGACTTGGCCTCCACAGGCCGAGGAGGCCTTTTGCGTTCTCAAATCTGCCTTTCCCTCTGCTCCAGTCCTGTCCAGGCCCGATCCCTCCAAACCTTTCTACCTGGAGGTAGACGCCTCTGTCACGATTCGGCTTACAGGTTGTGGATCCTCTGTGTCAGCGAGGGATTGGCATGGACCGTGCTGGTGGACCGGTTCTAAGAGGCTACTGGTGTTCACCAGAGCCCGCCGCAAAGCGGGATGGTCTTGCTGCGGCAGTAGCAACCAGGTCGTATCCACTAGCAACGGCTCAACCTCGCTGACTGCTGAGAAGGCGTGGGACAGAAGGACTAGGCAGAGGCAAGGTCAGACGAAGCGGAAGGTCGGGGCAGGCGGCAAGGTTCGTAGTCAAGATGGATAGCAGGAGTTCAGGTAACACAGGCTTTGGACAACACTAAACGCTTTCACTGGCACAAGGCAACAAGATCCGGCAAGGGAGTGCAGGGGCAGTGAGCAGATATAGCCAGGGAGCAGGTGGAAGCCAATTAAGCTAATTGGGCCAGGCACCAATCATTGGTGCACTGGCCCTTTAAGTCTCAGAGAGCTGGCGCGCGCGCGCCCTAGAGAGCGGAGCCGCGCGCGCCAGCACATGACAGCAGGGGACCGGGACGGGTAAGTGACTTGGGATGCGACTCGCGAGCGGGCGCGTCCCGCTGTGCGAATCGCATCCCCGACGGCCATGTCAGTGCAGCGCTCCCGGTGAGCGGGACCGACCGGGGCGCTGCAGGGAGAGAGACGCCGTGAGCGCTCCGGGGAGGAGCAGGGACCCGGAGCGCTCGGCGTAACAGTACCCCCCCCCCCCCTTAGGTCTCGAGCTGAGTCCATTGATCGAAGCACAGGGAGAGTTCAGAGATTTGGTTGCTGCTGAGGTTCAGGCGTTTCAGGTTGGCAAGTGTGTACAGGCACTCGGGGACCCGGCTCAGGTCATTCATGGACAAGTCAACATCTGATAGATTATTAAGGCCTTCCAGGGATGTAGGCAGATTGCTCTGTGTTCGCTGCGTGTTCCTTAAATGCAACGTCTGCAGGGCAGTCTCGGCAGAAGAAGCTCGGGCTGGCTCCTCGAAGACACTACGGACCTCAGCGAAGAAGGACTGGACTGTGGCTGTGGCAGGATCATTGCGGTCCCAGAGCGGTGTGGCCCAAGACAATGCCTTTCCTGAAAGAAGGCTCACTACGAACGCCACCTTAGACCGTTCTGTAGGAAACAAGTCCGACAACATCTCCATATGCAGGGAACACTGAGACAGAAATCCACGGCAGAGTCTAGAGTCCCCATCAAATTTGTCCGGCAGGGACAAGCGGAGGCTAGGAGCGGCCACTCGCTGCGGAGGAGGTGCAGGAGCTGGCGGAGGAGATGGTTGCTGCTGTAGCAGAGGCAGAAGTTGCTGTAACGTGGCGGTCAACTGCGACAGCTGCTGTCCTTGTTGGGCAATTTGCTGCGATTGCTGAGCGACCACCGTGGTAAGGTCAGCGAGACTTGGCAGCGGCACCTCAGCGGGATCCATGGCCGGATCTACTGTCACGATTCGGCTTACAGGTTGTGGATCCTCTGTGTCAGCGAGGGATTGGCGTGGACCGTGCTGGTGGACCGGTTCTAAGAGGCTACTGGTGTTCACCAGAGCCCGCCGCAAAGCGGGATGGTCTTGCTGCGGCAGTAGCAACCAGGTCGTATCCACTAGCAACGGCTCAACCTCGCTGACTGCTGAGAAGGCGTGGGACAGAAGGACTAGGCAGAGGCAAGGTCAGACGAAGCAGAAGGTCGGGGCAGGCGGCAAGGTTCGTAGTCAAGATGGATAGCAGGAGTTCAGGTAACACAGGCTTTGGACAACACTAAACGCTTTCACTTGCACAAGGCAACAAGATCCGGCAAGGGAGTGCAGGGGCAGTGAGCAGATATAGCCAGGGAGCAGGTGGAAGCCAATTAAGCTAATTGGGCCAGGCACCAATCATTGGTGCACTGGCCCTTTAAGTCTCAGAGAGCTGGCGCGCGCGCGCCCTAGAGAGCGGAGCCGCGCGCGCCAGCACATGACAGCAGGGGACCGGGACGGGTAAGTGACTTGGGATGCGATTCGCGAGCGGGCGCGTCCCGCTGTGCGAATCGCATCCCCGACGGCCATGTCAGTGCAGCGCTCCCGGTCAGCGGGACCGACCGGGGCGCTGCAGGGAGAGAGACGCCGTGAGCGCTCCGGGGAGGAGCAGGGACCCGGAGCGCTCGGCGTAACAGCCTCCTCTGTGGGCGCCGGAGCTGTGCTGTGGTTTTTTTCTCTAAAACTTTCTATCCCGCTGAGAGAAATTATTCCATAGGAGACAGAGAACTATTGGCCATTAAGTTGGCTTTGGAGGAGTGGAGACACTTACTTGAAGAATCTCTACACCCCGTGAACATTTTTACTGACCATAAAAACCTATCCAGTCAAGCCCGCTGGTCTCTATTTTTTGCCAGGTTTGATTTCCTGATCCATTTTCTACCCGCGAGCAAGAACGTCAGAGCCGATGCCCTTTCTCGCTCCTAAGATATCTCTGGAGATGAGGTCAAGCCCCAGCACATGGTACCTCCTGAGCGGTTGGTCACCGTGGCTCCTGTGGACTTGCAAAATCTTCCTCCAGGAAAGACCTTTGTGACCCCTCGTCTCAGTTTGAGAGTACTTAAATGGGGAGATTCATCCTTGGTTGCTGGCCATCCTGGAATCAGTAAGACTACGCAGTTGATCTCCAGAAGATACTGGTGGCCTTCTATGGAGAAAGATGTGGCTGATTTTGTCCAGGCTTGCTCTGTCTGTGGCCGTGACAAGACTCCTCGCCAAAAGCCGGCAGGGTTGCTTCAACCCCTTCCAGTTCCGGAATATCCCTGGTCCCATATCGCTATGGACTTTGTGACGGATCTGCCTCCATCCCACGGTAGAACTGTTATCTGGGTGGTCGTGGACCGCTTTTCCAAAATGGCCCACTTTACTCCATTGCGCTCTCTACCTTCTGCACCAATGCTGGCTAAACTATTTCTACACCACATTTTTCGCCTGCATGGAATGCCTTCCCACATAGTGTCCGACAGGGGGGTACAATTTGTTTCTAAATTCTGGAGGGCTCTCTGTGGACAACTAAGGATCAAGTTGGACTTTTCATCCTCCTATCATCCCCAGTCCAACGGCCAAGTAGAGAGGATTAACCAAATCCTGGGAGATTACCTCCTTCATTTTGTTTCCTCCAGACATGATGATTGGGTCGACCTTCTTCCCTGGGTGGGGTTCTCCTACAACCACAAGGACTCTTCTGCTTCTAATAAGTCACCCTTCTTCGTGGTGTTTGGTCGTCACCCGTTACCACCCCTACCCATCTCTACCACTTCTGGAGTACCCGCGGTGGATGATCTGGTACAAGATTTCGCTTCCATCTGGCGTGAGATGCGTTACTCCCTCTTATTGGCCTCCTCCTGCATGAAAATCCAGGCCGATAAGAGACGTTGGGTTCCTCCTTTCTATGCTCCCGGGGATAAAGTTTGGCTTTCCTCAAAATACATCCGTTTCAGGGTACCCAGTTATTAATTGGGCCCCCGTTTTCTGGGACCCTATAAAGTCAAGAGGAGAATTAATCCTGTTTGCTACCAGCTTCATCTCCGCCCTACTCTAAGAATTCCTAATTGCTTCCATGTTTCCCTTTTGAAACCGGCAGTTTTTAATCGCTTCTCCCCTAAGGACATTTCCCCTGCTCCTGTGACCGGGACTTCGGACATCTTCTCTGTGAGGGAGATCTTGGCTTCTAAGTTTGTTCAAGGGAGAAATTTTTTTTGGGTTGACTGGGAGGGCTGTGGTCCCGAAGAAAGATCTTGAGAGCCAGAGGAGAACATCCTGGACAGCAGTCTCATCCTCAAATTACAGGGTACCAAAAAGAGGGGGAGGCCCCCCGTACTGTCATGACGAGCGCTCCGGTCTCTGCCTCTGGACCAGAGCGCTCGCCTCCTGCTGCAGCTATGCGCGCCCCGGTTCTTCACCCTGACCGGGGGCGCAGTGTCCCTGTGGTCTCCGCCGGGGATGCGGGTCGCGTCGTGGCTCGTCCCCGCACGCGATCCGTATCCCAGTCTCACTTACCTCTCCCCGCTCCTGTGTACACCGGCCACGTGTCCCGGCGCGCACGTCCCTGCTCTCTGGGGCGCGCGCGAGCTATGTTAAGTTTAAAGGGCCAGCACACCAATGATTGGTGCCTGGTCCAAATGGTTAATTAAGGGCCAAATATAAAAGTACCCTGCCCCTTCCTGCCCTTGCCGGATCTTTGTGCCCTTGTGCCTCTGAGAAAGCGTTCCCTGTTGCCTAGTATTGCCTTGCCTGTTGCCGTACCCATTGCTACCGTCTACGCGCTTCTGAACCCTTGCCGCCAGCCCTGACCTCTGCTACATCCGACTACGCTTTTGCCTGCTCCCTTTGTACTACGCCATATCAGCTTCCAGAGAGGTCGAGTTGATACTGGGGGACACGACCTGGCAGTTACCGCCGCAGCAAGTCCATCCCGCTTTGCAGCGGGCTCTGGTGAAAACCAGTAACTGCTTAGAATTGATCCCCCAGTACGACCATCGCCATCGCCTCTCTGGTCTAGAGGATCCACTACCTGTCCTGCCGGTTCGTGACAATATGTACGGCGAACCCCAATTTTTTTTTTATTAGGGAGGATATTATAAAAACCACAATTTTGCAGATTTTAGAGGGTTTCATTTTCACACTGTACATTTTACGGTAAAAATCACGTGTTCTTTATCCTGTGGGTCAATACAATTAAAATTATACCCATGGCTAGATACTTTTATATTTTTGTACAGCTTAAAAAAAATCTAAAACTTTTTGTACAAAATCAGTAATCTAAAATCACTCTATTTTGACCACCTATAACTTTTTCATTCTTCCATATATAGGGCAGTATGAGGGCTAATTTTTTTGCACCGTCATCTGTACTTTTTATCAATACCACATTTGCATATATAAAACTTTTAGATTATTTTTTTATTAACTTTTTTTTAATAAAATGTGACGAAAAAGCAGCATTTTTGGACTTTTTTTTTTTTTACGTTTACACCGTTCACCGTACGGGATCATTGACATTATATTTTGATAGTTTGGACATTCGCGCACACGGCAATATGAAATATGGAAAAAGGGACAATTTTCATTTTTATTGGGGGAGGGGATTTTTAACTTTTTAACTTTTTTATTTTTACATTTTTTAACTTTTTTTCTACACTTTTTATGTCCCCATAGGGACTATCTATAGCAATCATTTGATTGCTAATACTGTTCAGTGCTATGCATAGAGCCTAGCACTGATCAGTATTTTTGGTCATCTTCTGCTCTGGTCTGCTCAATCTCAGACCAGAGCAGGAGACGCTGGGAGACGGACGGAGGCAGGTGAGGGGACCTCAGTCCGCCATTGCAGATAATGGGATCCCCGCGGTAGCGCTGCGGGTGATCCTATCATCTATTTTAACATGCACTTTGCTGCAGATGCCGTGATCTGTACTGATCACGGCATCTGAGGGGTTAATGGCAAACATCCGCGCGATCGCAGATGTGGGCCATTACCGGCGGGTACTTGCCGTGTATGACACGAGCACCGCTCCGATGCTCGCAGTCATACGCAGGACGTAAATGTACCTCCTGGTGCGCAAAGTACCGCCAACCAGGATGTACATTTGATTCCATTTTTTGACCTAGAGTGCTGTTGCAACTTTCTTGTTTGTTTGTACATTTTGTATTTGCCACAGCAGCGGGCACCTGTGTATTAGGTTGTTGTGCTGGCTATTTTTCCTTTTGTTTTTACTTTGTAAATTGGGGGGTGTGGCACCCTCTTTAGCCGTGCACCCCACCCCTCTCAGACTGGAGGTGGTTTAGTCAATGGCTGATCCAACATGTCACACAGTCAGAGGCTATATGCACAGCAGAGGTGAGTTATCATGTTAGGGTCCCATCCGATATGAGGCCACCTCCGCGTGGTGGATGGGGGGACACATTTTGATCAAAAAGTGCGCTGAGAGCCTCCATTTTTTGACCTAGAGTGCTGTTGCAACTTTCTTGTTTGTACATTTTGTATTTGCCACAGCAGCGGGCACCTGTGTATTAGGTTGTTGTGCTGGCTATTTTTCCTTTTGTTTTTACTTTGTAAATTGGGGGGTGTGGCACCCTCTTTAGCCGTGCACCCCACCCCTCTCAGACTGGAGGTGGTTTAGTCAATGGCTGATCCAACATGTCACACAGTCAGAGGCTATATGCACAGCAGAGGTGAGTTATCATGTTAGGGTCCCATCCGATATGAGGCCACCTCCGCGTGGTGGATGGGGGGACACATTTTGATCAAAAAGTCCGCTGAGAGCCTCCATTTTTAGACCTAGAGTGCTGTTGCAACTTTCTTGTTTGTACATTTTGTATTTGCCACAGCAGCGGGCACCTGTGTATTAGGTTGTTGTGCTGGCTATTTTTCCTTTTGTTTTTACTTTGTAAATTGGGGGGTGTGGCACCCTCTTTAGCCGTGCACCCCACCCCTCTCAGACTGGAGGTGGTTTAGTCAATGGCTGATCCAACATGTCACACAGTCAGAGGCTATATGCACAGCAGAGGTGAGTTATCATGTTAGGGTCCCATCCGATATGAGGCCACCTCCGCGTGGTGGATGGGGGGACACATTTTGATCAAAAAGTGCGCTGAGAGCCTCCATTTTTTGACCTAGAGTGCTGTTGCAACTTTCTTGTTTGTACATTTTGTATTTGCCACAGCAGCGGGCACCTGTGTATTAGGTTGTTGTGCTGGCTATTTTTCCTTTTATTTTTTAAACTAGGTACAATACAACTTCAATTGGAATTTCAAAATTCATCTTTTATTATTAGAGATTGTGAGGCCCTATTGTCTCCTCATCTGCCGCCAACTCCAGGCTGTGCCATTCAGACACTATATGGTCTCCTCATGCTTCAGCCTCATCCAAGCTGTGTCATCCAGCCACTATATGGTCTCCTTATGCAGCCACCACCTCCACACTGTGTCATTCAGTCACCATATGGTCTTGTCATGCGGCCACCACCTCCACGCTGTGTCATTCAGTATCTATATGGTCTCTTCATGCTGCCAAAACCTCCACGCTGTGTCCTTCAGCCACTATATGGTCTCCTCATACTGATGCCACCTCCAGGCTCTGTCACTGTGCTGCTCTGCGGCAGTGATTCTAAAAGAGATGCCGGTAATCTGCATGTTATTCTGAACAGGGCCACCATCAGGGGGGTACAACCCATACTCCTGTAAGGGGCCCAGAGCTTCAGGAGGCCGGCCGATCCTATCCTTTTTTTTGCTTGTCAGTGAGTGACTGTGTCTGTCACGCTGGGGGCCCACCACTGTACACTGCATGCTGACTAATTGACTGACCACATACAGTCAGCCAATTAGTCAGAATGCAGCAGCGCACCTCTGCCACACATACCTCTGGGGCCGGCGGCCACTGCCTCTTTAAATCTGCCGTGGCCAGTAGGAGTTCCCCTCCCCATCGCCCGCAAAAAATAAAAATAAAAAAAACAAGCACAGTTCACACTGCTGCTGTCTAATTTCCTCCTGCCACCGACGCCGCTCTGAGCTGTATGGGGTGTATGTATGAGAACCACACACATCATGTTACACCAGGGGGCCTCCAGCTGTTGCAAAACTACACTCCCAGCATGCCCAAAAGCTGTCAGGGCACGCTGGGAGTTGTAGTTTTGCAACAGCTGGAGGCACACTAGTTGGGAAATACTGTCCTAGCCTATTCAGCATGCACATCATGTTACACCAGTGTTTCCCAACCAGTGGGCCTCCAGCTGTTGCAAAACTACAACTCCCAACATGCCCTGACAGCCTTTGAGCATGCTGGGAGTGTAGTTTTGCAGCAGCTGGAGGCACACTGGTTGGGAAACACTGTGCTAGCATATTCAGCATACACATTATGTTAAAACAGTGTTTCCCAACCAGCATGCCTCCAACTGTTGCAAAACTACAACTCCCAGCATGCCCAAAGGATGTCAGGGCATGCTGGGAGTTGTAGATTTGCAACAGCTGGAGGCACACTGGTTGGGAAACACTGTCCTAGCCTATTCAGCATACACATCATGTTACATCAGTGTTTCCCAACCAGTGTGCCTCCAGCTGTATCAAAACTACAACTCCCAGCATGCCCGAACAGCGTTTGGCTGTCTGGGAATGCTAGGAGTTGTAGTTTTGCAACAGCTGGAGACACCCTGGTTGTGAAACACTGATGTAACATGATGTGCAACCTAGTATACTAACTGGCTACCTACCTACCTGGCAACCTAGCTAACTACCTACCTACATGTCTTCATACATACCTGGCAATCTATCTATCTACCTACCCGGCTATACCTACCTGTTTTTATACCTGACTACCTACCTGGCTAACTTTCTACCAAACTACCTGCCAACCAAGCTACCTACCTAATTGGGTACCTGGCTATTTCTCTACCTAAATACCAGGCAACCTAACTGCATACCTACCTGGCTGTCTTCCTTCCTACCTACATACATAACTGGCTAGCTACCTACCACACTACCCAGGAAATGTTTTGCATTGAAGCCCTGTGGTTTCAAGCTACATCCCTGGGGAGCAATATGAGGAGGGTAATATAGAAAGAGGAGCAATATCAGGGGGTAATATAGAAAGGTGGAGCATTATGAGCAGCATAATATACAATGGGGGGAAAATTAGAGGGGATAATATACAATGGGGGCAATATGAGGGGATAATATACAATTGGGGCAACATGAGGGGATAATATACAATTGCAGGCAATATGAGGGGGATAATATACAATGGGGGCAAAATGAGGGGCATAATGTACAGTGAAGGGCAATGTGAGGGGCATAAAATACAATGGGGGCAATATGAGGGCATAATACCCTATGGGGGCAATGTTTGGGCCTGCTAATCTATAGGGACAATGTTGGGACCTAATACTATACAGCTGCACAGAGAGATCTAATACTATATGTAGCAGTGTAATAAATATAGGGGGTTTGTATAGAGGTGAGAACTTTGCTGTAGCGAGAAGCCTAAAATGTTTGTCTGGCAGATTCGCTGAAGACGAGTTGTGATCGGGAGAAATCTTCATGATGACGGAGGACAGATGGAGAAGAGAAAAGTGAACGACTCTGATCAGAGAAGACGCCCCTGTGAGTATGTACCTGTAATGACTTATATGGTCTACAGCACCTGTGTACAGCCGGTATCTATTTCTGTTTGGTCACTGTATGGGGGATATTGGTATTTGTATAGTGGTTTTCAATAACAATATAGGAGTATTAGTCAGTGGTAATGGTAGTTATCATGGTGTGGCAGAAGTGTGAAGCCTAGTTAGGCTGTATTTGTGAGAGGGAAGGTAACATCTCCACCCCCCTCGCACATCAGGCGGCACATAGGGTTGTGGGCGGGGGCAGGGGTATATAACGCCCCTACCTCCTATCATTGGGCCGTTCCTGACGTTTGCGGTCGTTGCCGTGCCTGGCAGGGAATACAGACTTCAAATCTCCCGCCAATATTTGGAGCTCCGCCAGTCCGACTACCGAAGCTTCGCTGTTCCGGTGGTGGTAATGTATAGAGAGATTGCTGGCATAGCAGGTGCGGCATGAGCGACAGGGGTTCCGGGAGGCAGAGGCTACGCGCAGCTTCTGTCAGATGGGACCCCACAGCATCAGCGCAGTTACACTGGGGGGGGGGACTGCTAAAGGAGTACGGCCAGGCTGCGGTGGTTCTGTCTGAGGCAGCGTGCTACAGGCAGTTTAAGTTACCCCCACCACGCTCCGTGTTTGTCAGTACGAGCTTCCTTTCCTCAGCTGTCGGCAGTTGCCAACCCCAGTGCGCAGGGGAGACAGTGCTGTCTGCTGGTATATAATGCGGCCGGGCCGTATGTGGTAATGTCTGCTGTATAAGCCTCTCGAGCCAGGCTGCTAAATGTTGTATAATCAGATGGTATGGTGCACAACGTACATTTCAGGGCAGCTCCTCTCTAATTTGGGTGTCTCATTGTCAATATCGGGCAAATGTTACTTTTGGGGTCTCTTTATCATGAATTTGTTGCAACCGTTGAATTATTTTCTGTGAACTATATCCCCGCATTTGCCTTACAAACTCACCCCTGCTCTACAACTACACTTAACCTGCCCAACTCTCCTATACATATCAATGTATTCTTGGGCGCTGCGGTTGGGCGTGTTTTACACCGCGTGGCCGGGACGCCTGGCGGTGCATCTCTGGTTGCCAGGGCTCTGTAGTTGGCTCCCACTCCTGCTCCCCCAGTGCTGCGGAGTGAGAGAGGGGACACCCAGACATCGCTCCCGTATCATGCCATGTCATATCATGCCAGGTTTAGAACACGTCTGCTTTCCATAGTTCCATGCGGAAAAGGGAAAAAAAATAATAATAATAAGTTTTGCATCACACACACTTCCAGTTGTTTTGATGGGCCGGTGCCCTCATCTCTGTGCGGCTCATGCACTTATGGGTTGCTAATTTTAGGACATTGGTGCTGCACTTTCACTTTTATTGGTCACGCACAGCAGCATACCGCATACCAGTTTCAATTATTACTTGGTCCCACGCTCATAGCGTTTTCTTACAAATCACAGATTGGTATGTCATGGCGTTTACACGATCATTGTCGCCCACCACACGTTTTGCTCATACAACCATGGCATCCATACTATTTCATAGGCGCACGGGTTATTTGGGTCTTACATGTGCACCTTTTCACACTGTTCACACGGGCAAGGCCTCTCACTGCTGGTACCTCCATTACTTGACGCATCACGCAGGGTACACTGCTCGTACATCCATAGTATGTCTACGGTTCACACGCATGGCACACAATAGTCATCTGGCCATACGCCATAGCATTCATACTTGGCAATCTCTTTCATTCCATTTAATCTCTGTTAGTTGTATTCCCATATGCGCAGCAGTTCATACTGTCCACACTCATGTCACCCATGCGTCTACACGTTCTGGCATCTACATTTCTCATGTTCATTCTATATGCTGTCATATGCACATGGCGTTTTGCACCTTTCATATGATCACAACACACATACTGGTCATATGTCGGCATCAATACCGTTGCATTCACTGCATGGCCGCTATGCTGGTCATAAGCTCAGTATCTATAGTGGCCATGTGCTCATCGCATGTACATATGTTCATGGCATCATCACTGTGTCTGTTAACCACACTGTTTTCACACGGTATTAGCATTTTTTACTGTCATTTGCTCATGGCTTGCACACGGTTCATACACGCAGTTATACTGTCCACATGCAATGGATTTTATTTTGATCATACGCAATGGTATCTATACCGCTCATCCGCTCATGGCATTTACACGGCCACATGCTCTTGGCATTGACATTACGTTTTTGCCATTCGTACTGCACATACGTTCATCAGCATCCATACCGTTGCATTTGTCCTTAGCTCTTACGGTGGTATATGTTCTCGGTTCTTTGCTAATCATGTACTCTCGTTGGTCAGACATCCATTGCTTTTCATGACACACATGCACTCTTGACGAGGGACTGGTTGTGCATGTGTGGTGCTTTGTTTCTCTTTGTTTCACGCACCTTGGGCTTTCGGGCTGTTCAGACGCTCATGGTGTCAGTGCCATGCGAAGGTGCATGGCATTGGCGAGCTGGTAGTGCTTGGTTTAGTGTATATACTCATAGTTTCATTGTACATTGTGGGTGCTTCCATGCAGTGCATGCAGTAATAGTACACATACGCGCATACCATCACACGACTCACACGTTCTTAACTTCGCGGTGCCCACGCTGGGACTACGTTATAGTTCCCATGACTACCACGCCTTCAGAGCAATAACATCAGGACACACAGGTGGTTTAACCTGTCATGTCTGCCACGTCTGCAGGAGGAGGCACCACGCAGGTTATTGTTACCGACATGTTCTTCAGAGCAATAACATCACGACACAGGTGGTTTACCTGTCATGCCTGCCACGTCTGCAGGGAGAGGCAGCACGCAGGTTATTGTTACTGACACATCTTCAGAGCAAGTACATTATGACACATAGGTGGTTGTTTTCCTGTTATGCCTACCACGTCTGTAGGGGGATGCACCACGCAGGTAATTGTTACTGACACATCTTCAGAGCAATAACGTTATGACACATAGGTGGTTTCTTTACCCGTTATGCCTGCCGCGTCTGCAGGGGGAGGTACCACGCAGGTTATTGTTACTGACACGTCTTCAGAGCAATAACATTACGCCACACAGGTGGTTGTTTTCCCGTTATGCCTGCCACGTCTGCAGGGGGAGGCACCATGCAGGTTATTGTTACTGACACGTCTTCAGAGCAATAACATCACGACGCATAGATGGTTGTTTTACCTGTTATGCCTGCCACGTCTGCAGGGGGAGGCACCATGCAGGTTATTGTTACTGACACGTCTTCAGAGCAATAACTTCACGACGCATAGATGGTTGTTCACTTGTTAGGCCTGCCACGTCTGCAGGGGGATGTACCACACAGGTTTTTGTTACTGACACATCTTTAGAGCAATAACATCACGCCACATAGGTGGTTGTTTACCAGGTATGCCTGCCACATCTGCAGGGGAGGTACCATGCGACAATTGTTACTGACACGTTTTCAGAGCTATAACGTTACGAAACATAACGTTATGACACATAGGTGGTTTCTTTACCCATTATGCCTGCCACGTCTGCAGGGGGAGGTACCACGCAGGTTATTGTTACTGACACGTCTTCAGAGCAATAACATTACGCCACACAGGTGGTTGTTTTCCCGTTATGCCTGCCACGTCTGCAGGGGGAGGCGCCATGCAGGTTATCGTTACTGAGACATCTTCAGAGCAATAACATTACGACACATAGGTGGCTGCTTACCTGTTATGCCTGCCATCTCTGCAGGGGGAGTTGCCACGCAGGTTATTGTTACTGACACGTCTTCAGAGCAACATTCCGACATAAGTTTGTTACCCTTCATGCCTGCCACGTCTGCAGGGTAAGGCTCACGCGGGTCTACACTACTAACACAGTCGCAAAGCAATAGAACACGGGTGAGCAATAGCAACTCGCCACACACATGGGGTCACTATGTGTGACAACACGTCTGCCAGGGGATACACCACACAGGTTGTCACCAACATGTTTCCAGCAGAGTCCATTCACACCGTCCACTGCCCTATTAGCGCCTGCTTCACCGGCATTATCATTTGCACAATTGTCCAGCTTGTGGGCACGACTGCTCAGGCACAGAGCGGTAGTGTCTGCAGGTACATTTGGGTAGGCAAATTACAGACAGGATAGCTAGTGGGTCACTCGCAGTGGGACACCATTCATGAGGCAGTGGTGTTAGGAATGGGGCATTGGGTTGGCTTTGTTATCAGGTGAGGTGCTCGGATATTGTTTGATCTACAGGAATTAGGCTGTTCAACGCCAAGGGTAATCGGGGGGGTGGTGGTTGTGCCTATATGCTAACAGTTATATATTTGGCCACTTATTTGCAGGAACATGATAGGATTCATCAGGCCTGATAGGTCACAGTGTTTCACTCCCGCACTGATATTAGGCTGCATGCTACAACAGACATCGGCTGGGGGTTTGGCCTGACCTTGCTCAACTGCCAACTCTGGTTTCGGTCGGGGTGGGTATGACTACAGCGCTCTTCAGTTTCCAGGCATCGATTCCTGGGCCAGTCAGTTCGCTTCACCAATTCCATCTCAATATCAGAGCTTTATCTTGGTCAGTGCTAGGGTAGGGGCTTTGGTCCTTGATTACATTTAATTCCCTACTAGATTTACTTTTTGCCCTCTTAAGGTATGGCCTCCGTCGCGGTCATCGGGCACATCTCAGACCGATAGGTTAAGTCATAATGTGTACATAACAAGTAAGTATATATCATTGCTATCACGAGTACGAATGTGTGAAGCCTAGTTAGGCTGTATTTGTGAGAGGGACGGTAACATCTCCACCCCCCTCGCACGTCAGGCGTCACATAGGGTTGTGGGCGCGGGCATATAACGCCCCTACCTGCTATCAGTGGGCCGTTCCTGACGTTTGCGGACCCCTCCCAACCCTCCCTTTCTTTTTCGTCTCTTATTCTTCATTTCATCCATTACAGGGCATGCCCTCTTAAGGTATGGCCTCCGTCGCGGTCATCGGGCACATCTCAGACCGATAGGTTAAGTCATAATGTGTACATAACAAGTAAGTATATATCATTGCTATCACGAGTACGAATGTGTAAGCCCCGATCACAATTATATGTCCCTTGTATTGTGGTGTTATTAGTGATTCTGGCCTGCGTATAGTGGCTTTTATTTCCTTACAGTATTCACTGCAAAATGAATACAGAGTAGCAAGATTTTGCTTCTAAGGCTGCATTCACATCTCGTTTTGTACATACAGGTGCCGGATCTGGCTGGGGGAGGGGAAAACCAGGCGCTCCCGTACCCCAGCCGGAACAGCCCGTAACTCCATTTACTTTAATGAGCTGACCGGAGTCAAACGGTCACTCCGGTCGGCTCAGTTTTGACCCATATTCTACGGTTTGAGGTTTGGTCAGGAAACCGCATACGGGTCAAAACTGAGCCTACCGGAGTCACCGTTTGACTCCGGTTGGCTACGGGCGGCTCATTGAAGTAAATGGAGTTACGGGCTGATCCGGCTGGGGTACGGGAGCGCCCGGTTTGCCCCTCCCCCAGCCGGATCCGACACCCGTATGTACAAAACGAGATGTGAATGCAGCCTAAGCCCGATACTAAGATAAAATCTAGTGTGTGCCGCGGGGAGGGGGGGGGGGGAGGGGAGGGTGGCCCAGACTACAAGCTGTGTAAGGGCCCCAAAATTTCTGATGGCAGCCCTGATTCTGAATAACAGTATTATTTCACTACCCCAGCACACTCCATATGCGTGTTAGAACACAGCAAAGTGTTCTATACCCCTATTGAGACTCTCTGTAGGCCAGAAATAGCCGTTTTTAATATAGATTTGTCACAAATAAATTCAGATCGAAACAAATTCTTTAAAAAAATATGGTGAATCGGCTGAATTGAATTTTTGAAAACTTCGCTCATCTCTAGTAATAGCATGAGCTGACGGATGATGGGGGGGGGCTGCTACTTCTGGGGGGGGGGGGGCATTAGGTAGGCAGCAGTTTCCCCACATTAGGAAGGTAGCAGTTTACCCACGTTAGGAAGGTTGCATGTTCCCCACATTAGTAAGGTAGCGGTTTCCCCACATTAGGAAGGTGGCAGTTTCCCCACATTAGGAAGGTAGCATTTTCCTCACATTAGGAAGGTAGTGGTTTCCCAAATTAGGAAGGTAGCATGTTTCCCACATTAGGAAGGTAGAGGTTTCCCCACATTAGGAAGGTAGCGGTTTCCTCACATTAGGAAGGTTGCATGTTCCCCACATTAGGAAGGTAGCGGTTTCCCCACATTAGGAAGGTAGCGGTTTCCCCACATTAGGAAGGTTGCATGTTCCCCACATTAGGAAAGTAGCATGTTCCCCACATTAGGAAGGTAGCATGTCCCCCACACTAGGTAGCATTGTTCCCCCCCAACACACACACACACATATGCACACACACACACATAGACACACTTACCTGTCCTGCGCTGCGCTTCTCCTCTCCGGCCTGACGAGTGACATCACTGACGTCCTCCTGCGCTGGTCTGCAGAGGGACATCACATGCGCGACGTCCCTTATCAGACTTAGGCCGGCCAACCGGAGGAGGGTGGGGTTAGTGAAGGTAATGGGCTCTATTGGACGGGCGGGTTGAAGTTTTCCGGCATTTAGCGCTGCTTGCCCGAAGCAGGGCTAAGTCTGTTACAACCTGCACTCCGGCCACACATGTCGGCCGCGAGCGCACTGCCCCTGCTCCCGGCGGGCCCGTCACTTACCTCATTCCTCTGCTGCCTCCTCCACTGTCTCTCAGCTCCTGCACGCGTGTCCCCGTCTCCTAGGGTGCGCGCGCGCTGGTGCTCTGAGATTTAAAGGGCCAGTATGCCCATAATTAGTAATGCACCTGGACAGCACATTATAAAGTTGTTGCACCTCCCACACCCCCTGTCGGATCTTCAGTGCTCATTGCCTAAGAGAAAGCGTTCCCATAGCCTGTTTTGCCTATCCGTGTTTCCAGACCCCCCTGCTACGTTTATTGTCTCTATTGAACCTTTGCCACCTGCCTTGACCTTCTGCTACGTTGACTACGCCCCTGTCTCATCCTCCTGTACCTCGCCTTGCCCAGTTACCTGTGTGGTAGAGCCGTGTCGGGGGTAGCGACCTGGGTGTTGCCTGCTGCAGCAAATCCATCCTGATTTGCGGCAGGCTCTGGTGAAGACCAGTGGCATCTTAGACTCCGCTCCCTGATACGGTCTGAGTAATCAGCCACACAGGTAGAGGATCCACTACCAGCTCCGTGACAGCCCGCTATCAGGTGCGTGACAACAAGATCCGGCCATGGATCCAACTGGGGTTCCTCTGCCTGACAACTCGGATCTTGCAACTATCGTGGCGCTTCAGTCCCAGCAGTTGGCCCAGCAGGCACAGCAGCTTAACCAGCTAACCGGCACTACTCCTCCCAGAGGCAGAATTTACCCCTTGTCTGTTCCAGAAACCCAGGCCATGGCAGACTACATCCAAGAAAATCTTTGCAAGGGCTTTATCAGGAAGTCCTCTTCTCCTGCCAGGGCAGGATTCTTCTTCGTTGAGAAAAAAGACGGTTCTTTGTGACCTTGTATTGACTACCGTGTGTTAAATAAAATTACTGTAAAGGACCGCTATCCACTACCCCTAAATCTCGGAATTATTTGATCGCCTGAGAGGTGCCAAAATCTTCTCAAAACTTGATCTGCGTGGGGCATATAATTTCGAGTATCTTGTCATGCCATTTGGACTTTGTAGTGCTCCAGCAGTCTTTCAGGAGTTCGTCAACGATATTTTTCGAGATCTTCTATACACCTGTGTCGTAGTCTATTTGGACGACATACTCTATTCGTCCAATCCTCAATCTCATCGCTCTCGTCTCCGCCCGCATGCGAGTCTCGGCCCATCACTTACCTCGTTCCTCTGCTCCTCCTCCACTGTGTCTTAGCTCCAGCACGCGTGTCCCCGTCTCCTAGGGCACGCGTGCTGGTGCTCTGAGATTTAAAGGGCCAGTACGCCCATAATTAGTAATCCACCTAAACAGCACATTATAAAGTTGTTGCACCTCCCACACCCCCCTGCCGGATCTTCAGTGCTCATTGCCTAAGAGAAAGCGTTCCCATAGCCTATTTTGCCTACCCGTGTTTCCAGACCCTCCTACTACGTTTATTGACTCCGAACCTTTGCCGCCTGCCTTGACCTTCTGCTACGCTGACTACACCCCTGTCTCATCCTCCTGTACCTTGCCTTGCCCAGTTACCTGTGTGGTCAAGCCGTATCGGGGGTAGCGAACTGGATGTCGCCTGCCGCAGCAAATCCAACCTGATTTGCGGCGGGCTCTGGTGAAGACCAGCGGCACCTTAGACTCTGCTCCCTGATACGGTCCAAGTCATCAGCCACACAGGTAGAGGATCCACTACCAGCTGCGTGACAGCCCACTATCAGGTGTGTGACAAAGTCCCTGAAGAAGTCACCTGCTGGGCGCCCGGAACTGCATGTCCCGGGCGTCAGGGCAATGCAAATTATACATCCCTGGTGCGGGCCACAAAATGGCCAGTGGGATGGGAGTTTGAGACCCCTGGTTTAGAAGAAAGAAGGTTTATACACCAGCACAGATGGCGATTCTTTACTGTTAGAGCAGTGGGACTGTGGATTTCTCTTCTGGAAGAGGTGGTCATGGTGAACTCAGTAAGAGAATTCAAAAGGGGCCTGGATGTATTTCTAGAGAGTAACAACATTACTGGTTATGGATAATAGATTATTGATTGTTGATCCAGGGATTTATTCTGATTTGGAATTGTTACCTTTAGTATGAGGGTTTTTTGCCTTCTTCTGGATCAACTCAGCAGGGACTCAATATGGATATAGGTTGAACTCTGGTCTTTTTTCAACCTTATAAACTATGTTACTAGCCAATCAGTGCACACAGTGTCAGACTGTAGTGATACACCCAGGGAAGTGCTGGCACATTGGTAAATGTTATTGCCAATGTAAAACGAATGGGAAGAAGTGTGTGGTAGAGTGCTTTACTCCAAAGCCTGCAGCATGTTTAGTTTCCCTGCACTTCCCCATTTTAGTTTTTTTTATGTTACATGCATGCTAATTTATACACCTTACATCAGTGTATAAGAAACCAATAGACTGATGTTATACTGAACCATATGCAGTATAACAAGACAAATATTACTAATTATACCAGTATACAAAGCACAGTATACAAAGTTACATGTGTTGTGTCCCAGCACCAAAGGCTGTCCTGTGGGCTAAAGATTGCCTCTGGCATCCCTGTTGTCTATATGCTGGGCCCACTGCTCTATTGTTTAACCTGTAAAAATGTAATTCATTGTTATGCTGTGATATGTGCCAATTTATGTACTGTACCCTTAACCCCTTCAGGACGGAGCCCATTTTGGCCTTAAGGACCGGAGCGTTTTTTGCACATCTGACCACTGTCACTTTAAACATTAATAACTCTGGAATGCTTTTAGTTATCATTCTGATTCCGAGATTGTTTTTTCGTGACATTTTCTACTTTAACATAGTGGTAAATTTTTGTCGATACTTGCATCCTTTCTTGGTGAAAAATCCGTAAATTTGATGAAAAATGTGAAAATTTTGCATTTTTCTAACTTTGAAGCTCTCTGCTTGTAAGGAAAATGGATATTACGAATACATTTTTTTTTGGTTCACATATACAATATGTCTACTTTATGTTTGCATCATAAAATTGACGTGTTTTTACTTTTGGAAGACACCAGAGGGCTTCAACGGTCAGCAGCAATTTTCCGATTTTTCACAAAATTTTCAAACTCAGTATTTTTCAGGGACCAGTTCAGGTTTGAAGTGGATTTGAAGGGTCTTCATATTAGAAATACCCCATAAATGACCCCATTATAAAAACTACACCCCCCAAAGTATTCAAAATGACATTCAGTCAGCGTTTTAACCCTTTAGGTGTTTCACACGAATAGCAGCAAAGTGAAGGAGAAAATTCACAATCTTCATTTTTTACACTTACATGTTCTTGTAGACCCAATTTTTGAATTTTTACAAGGGGTAAAAGGACAAAATTTTTACTTGTATTTGTAGCCCAATTTTTCTCGAGTAAGCACATACCTCATATGTCTATGTAAAGTGTTCGGCGGGCGCAGTAGAGGGCTCAGAAGGGAAGGAGCGACTAGGGGATTTTGGAGAGTACGTTTTTCTGAAATGGTTTTTGGGGGGCATGTTACCTTTAGGAAGCCCTTATGGTGCCAGAACAGCAAAAAAAAAACACATGGCATACCATTTTGGAAACTAGACCCCTCGGGGAATGTAACATGGGATAAAGTGAACCTTAATACCCCACAGGTGTTTCACGACTTTTGCAAATGTAAAAAAAAAAAAAAATTTACCTAAAATGCTTGTTTTCCCCAAATTTTTTTATTTTTAAAAAGGGTAATAGCAGAAAATACCCCTAAAAATTTGAAGCCCAATTTCTCCCGATTCAGAAAACACCCCATATGGGGGTGAAAAGTGCTCTGCTGGCGCACTACAGGTCTCGGAAGAGAAGGAGTCACATTTGGCTTTTTGAAAGCAAATTTTGCTCTGGGGGCATGCCGCATTTAGGAAGCCCCTATGGTGCCAGGACAGCAAAAAAAAAACACATGGCATACCATTTTGGAAACTAGACCCCTCGGGGAACGTAACAAGGGGTTAAGTGAACCTTTATACCCCACAGGTGTTTCACGACTTTTGCATATGTAAAAAAAAAAATTTTTTTTTACCTAAAATGCTTGTTTTCCCAAAAATTTTACATTTTTAAAAAGGGTAAAAGCAGAAAATACCCCCCAAAATTTGTAACCCAATTTCTCCCGAGTACGGCGATACCCCATATGTGACCCTAAACTGTTGCCTTGAAATACGACAGGGCTCCAAAGTGAGAGCGCCATGCGCATTTGAGGCCTAAATTAGGGACTTGAATAGGGGTGGACATAGGGGTATTCTACGCCAGTGATTCCCAAACAGGGTACCTCCAGCTGTTGCAAAACTCCCAGCATGCCTGGACAGTCAACGGCTGTCCGACAATACTGGGAGTTGTTTTGCAACAGCTGGAGGCTCCGTTCTGGAAACAGTGGCGTACCAGACGTTTTTCATTTTTATTGGGGAGGGGAGGGGGTTTGTATAGGGGTATGTTTATACGTAGTGTTTTTTACTTTTTATTTTATTTTTTGTGTTAGTGTAGTGTAGTGTTTTTAGGGTACAGTCGCACGGGCGGGGGTTCACAGTAGTTTCTCGCTGGCAGTGTGAGCTGCAGCAGAAAGTTTGCGGCAGCTCAAACTTGCAGCCAGATACTTACTGTAATCCTCCGCCCATGTGAGTGTACCCTGTACGTTCACATTGGGGGGGACATCCAGCTGTTGCATAACTACAACTCCCAGCATGCCCGTTGGCTGTCGGTGACTGCTGAGAGTTGCAGTTTTGCAACAACTGTAGGCACACTGGTTATGTATCACTGAGTTTGTGACCTAACTCAGTGTTTCACAACCAGTGTGCCTCCAGCTGTTGCAAAACTACAATTCCCAGCATGTACGGTGCATGGTGTACGGTGACTGCTGAGAGTTGTAGTTTGCAACAGCTGGAGGCACACCGGTTGTGAAACACTGAGTTAGGTAAAAAAAAACTCTGAGTTTCACAACCAGTGTGCCTTCAGCTGTTGCAAAACTACAACTCTCAGCAGTCACCGACAGCCAACGGGCATGCTGGGAGTTGTAGTTATGCAACCAGCAGATGCACCACTACAACTCCCAGCATGCACTTTAGCTATTTGTGCAAGCTGGGAGTTGTAGTTATACAACAGCTGAAGGTACACTTTTCCATAGAAAGAATGTGCCTCCAGCTGTTGCAAAACCATAAGTCCCAGCATGCCCATAAGGGAATGCTGGGAGTTGTGGTGGTCTGCCTCCTGCTGTTGCAAAACTACAGCTCCCAGCATGCCCTTTTTGCATGCTGGGAGCTGTTGCTAAGCAACAACAGGAGGCTGTCACTCACCTCCAACGATCCAGACGCTGCAGGTCAGTCCCGCCGCCGCCGCTGCTCCTGGGGCCCCGATCCCAACATTAACGCCGGGGATCGGGGTCCCCAGCACCCGGGGTGCATGTCCCGCACCCGCTCACGTCCTCCAGAAGAGGGGCGGAGCGGGTGCGGGAGTGACACCCGCGGCAGGCGCCCCGATTGGTCGGCCGGTAATCCGGCCGACGAATCAGGGCGATCGTGAGGTGGCACCAGTGCCACCTCACCCCTGCAGGCTCTGGCTGTTCGGGGCCGTCAGAGACGGCCCCGAACAGCCAGTAATTCCGGGTCATCGGGTCACTGGAGACCCGATTGACCCGGAATCGCCGCAGATCGCTGGACTGAATTGTCCAGCGATCTGCGGCGATCGCCGACATGGGGGGGCATAATGACCCCCCTGGGCGATATGCCGGGATGCCTGCTGAACGATTTCAGCAGGCATCCGGCTCCGGTCCCCAACCGGCTAGCGGTGGGGGCCGGAATTCCCACGGGCGTATGGCTACGCCCTCGGTCCTTAAGGACTCGGGATGCAGGGCGTATCCATACGCCCTATGTCCTGAAGAGGTTAAGGGCTTGTGGCCAGGTGACTATGTTACCCAATTGGAGACCCCTCAATCACCCCTTATATAGTGTTGGTTGGGGAGGAATTGTAAGGGAGAATTCAGCTAATGCTGAGTCAGAAGAGTCGGAGGAGAGTGTGTTCCAGTTTATAAGCTGAGGTATCGAGAGGAGAAGCCAAGGAAGAAGAGAAGTCTACTAAAATCCACAGCCATGCCAAATCTCAGGAAGCCCCAGCGTGCAGGTGAATTGTCAAAGCCTGGCAGTAAGCAAAGTACTTGGGGAAATCTCTACTTCAGTCAGTCAGTCAGGTTCAGTCTTCCAATTCAGTGTGTGCTGCTTCTAATCTTAAAGCTGCGTTCATCAGCCCCTACAACATCCATCAAAGCTAAAGGCTCCCCGGGTTTTCCTCTGCCCATAGCTCTTCACAGAAGTCTGTATTGTTTAAGTTCTGCTACCTTCAGCAAAGTAAAGAGACAGTTATCTGTAACCTGGCATCTGTGTATTTATTATTCCCTGCATGGCACAGGAGAGGCTGTCGTGTCCTTGGACTATGTGGGTGAGCGGTGCCCAGGCGTCATGAACATATCCAAACACCTTGAACACAGAACCCCTAATTGGGGGCCACCAAACTGCTACTGAATAAAATCCACTATACAAACACCATTACTACCCCAATAGAGGGACCAAATAGTGGTGCATTCCAGCACTCCACAGGTTATGAAAGCCATGTGATTATAGTCCATTTACATCCAGTGACTCAATATCTGTAATGCCTCACACAATAATAATGCCCACTTTGGGCCCCCATACAGTACTTGAACTCGCCTCTATGCCCCCATATATTATTTGGCCCACCTTTATGTTACCATATAGGGTTTAGGCCATACCTGTACCCCTATATAGTATTATGTACTCCTTGTGCCCCTCATAGTAGTAAGGCCCAGCTTTGTGCCCTCATATAGTATAAGGGCCACCTTTGTGCTCCCATATAGTATAAGACCCACCTATGTGGGCCCCATATGGTATAAGGCCTACCTTTGACCCTTTCTGAGCCCCCAACCACATAGTATATGTCTCTCTTCGAGCCACCATATAGTATATGCCGCACTCTAAGCCGGCTCATATGGTACAGGACCCTCTTTGAACTCCCCATATTATACAGGCCACTCTCTGAGCACTCCATATAGTATAGGCCACTCTTTGAGTATAAGGCCTTAAGAGGTACTCCACTGGGAAAAAAAAACGTTAAAATCAGCTGGTGCCAGAAAGTTAAACAGATGTGTAAATCAGCTGCTGTATGTGCTAGAAGAATTTCTTTTCTTTTTGAATTTCTTTCTGTCTGACCACAGTGCTCTCTGCTGAAACCTCTGTCCATGTCAGGAACTGTTTAGAGCAGGATAGGTTTACTATGGGGATTTGATCCTGCTCTGGACAGTTCCTGACATGGACGTAGGTGGCAGCAGAGAGCACTGTGGTCAGGCTGGAAAGAACTCCAGAAAAAAATACAACTTCCTGTGGAGCATACAGCAGCTGATAAGTACTGGAAGGATTAAGATTTTTTAACAGAAGTCATTTACCAATCTGTTTAACTTTCTGGCACCAGTTGATTTAAAAAAAAATGTTTTCCAGTGGAATACCCCTTTAAAGTGAGGGGAAAAACAGGACAGTAACACTGAATGCATGTGAAGTTCCCTGCTATCTGCACCACCCTTTCAACGCATTTGCATCTTGCCTTAAAGGGGTACTCCACTGCCCGAGCTTTCAGACCATTTCGTTCCCAAAGCTCGGTGCGTGGTCGTGATGTCACGACCACGCCACCTCAATGCAAGTCTATGGGAGGGGGAGACTTGCATTGAGGGGGCGTGGCGGAACTAAATGGGCTTTTGGAACCAAATGTTCTGAACACTGGGGCAGTGGAGTACCCCTTTAAAGACATACACACACACACACACACACAGTTGTAAGGAATGCTCACATAGAGATCCGGAAAATATATGCCATGCCTGATCCCTGGCAGGCCCCTCTTTCTCTGCAGGCATGGTAGCTACAGAAAGAGGAAGCTGCTGCCCTAAATGTCTACAGGGAGACTAGCACAGGGGGGATTTGCTTTTTGCTTTTGATGAGAGAAACTGGAATAACAGGGCAGTGACACAATGCAAATAACTGTAATAAATAAATGAATAAAATATAGGAAACAAATATATTAAAAATATAAAGGAAACTATGATCCCATTGATCAGATGAAAAAAATAAAAAAATATAACTGGTACCAGTCCATAAAATTCTCTTAGCTATTAAAATATCACCTTACATGGTAAAATCCATAAAAAATACACCTTGCCTCAAAGTCATTTTTTGAAATTTAAAGAAGATCCCAGCACTTACCAGATTGGATACATTGATAGTACTGTTTATTCACATCAAGTCTCAATACAAAACATGTTTCAACAAGCAGGCCTTCCTCACCTGTCTACTATAAATTGGTGATGTCAGACGCCAGTGCCAGAGCATATACTATCTGTAAGTATAACCTGTGATATGATTCATACTGGCTTCTTTACGTTATTGCCCTAGATTTGATGCCACCACGTGCACCACCACCATTGCAGTCTGCTAACACTTATCTACAATGAAATAATAGTCAAATGTATCCTAATAAAAAAAATTTTAAAACTATTGTAGACCTCACACAGGTAATTTGAAAGAGAAGTAAATATATATATATATATTATAGGTAAGTCATATAATTAAACCAAAAACTATATAAACTTTGTATTGCCAGAACCATACTCACCTATACAGAATAAAGCTAACTTGATATTGAAAGCTCATGCTAAAAATTAAAGCCCAAAGAAAAACTGCAGAAATTATTTTACGTTCCACCCCGCTAGCATATGAAAGTATGAAAGGTACCATTAAAAATAACTGCCTCCCTAATATAATAAGCCCATACACAGCTATGTTGATGGAAAAATAAAACTTTTCTGGATCTTAGGAGACAGGATTAAAAAACTGCTATTGCCAAAAATGCTAAACATAACAAAGATATTATTTACTACCAAACAAACATGTATATTTTTATAGTTGGCAACCAAAAGGTTACAATTTCTTAATCTGTCTTTATTTTCATCTCCTGGCAAACACACTGTGGAAATAAAAGTAGGAGATATGCCAAAACAACGTGATAAGTGAGTCTCTGTTAGTCTGAAGATCATTTCTGCTATCACAGTGCTGGCACAACTTTTCATTTTCCAGCAGATACAGGAATGACCTTTGTACTCCTGTACAAATCATCAACAAGTCGGCAAAAGTAAATGAAAAATACCATAATTGTAACACTCACGTTTCTGAAGACAGGAACTCCGGTGTATGTGGATCCGCTGGACCTGTGTGGCAGATGACTCGGACCGTACCCGAGAGCGGAGTCTAAGGTGGTGCTGGTTTTCACCAGAGCCCACCGCAAAGAATGTCTTGGAGAAGAACCCACAAGTTACACTCTTGCCCTTTCTGAATGAAAACAGCACCAGCTCCAATAGATGAGGCGTCAACCTCCAAAGCAAAGGGCCTCTCTGGATCAGGTCTTGTAAGCACGGGAGCAGAGGCAAATGCAGACTTTAAATGGGAGAAGGCCTCTTCAGCCTCTTGAGGCCAAGATTTAGGATTAGATGCCTTTTTAGTGAGAGCCACAATAGGAACAACCAACGATGAAAAATGTGGGATAAACTGACGATAATAGTTAGCGAATCCCAGAAAGCGTTGAATAGCACATAGGCCGAGGCCAATCCAATACTGCAGACAACTTATCTGGATCCATCTGCAGGCCCTGATGAGCGACAATGTAGCCAAGAAACGGAAGAATAGATTTCTCGAACAGGCATTTCTCCAGTTTGGTGTAGAGATGATTCTTCTGAAGTTGCTGAAGAACCAGACGAACATGAGTACAATGCTCCTCTAGGTTGGAAGAGAAGATTAGGATGTCATCTAGGTATACGACAACACAGGTGTAGAGAAGATCATGGAAGATATCATTGACAAACTCCTGGAAAACGGCTGGAGCATTGCAAAGACCAAAAGGCATTACAAGATACTCAAAATGTCCGTCACGAGTATTGAAGGCCGTTTTCCATTCATCTCCCTTGCGGATACGTATGAGGCTATACGCACCACGTAAGTCCAACTTAGAGAAGACCTTGGCCCCACATAGACGGTCAAAAAGTTCTAGGATAAGAGGTAGAGGGTAATGGTTCTTGACCGTGATTTTGTTAAGTCCCCTGTAGTCAATGCATGGACGGAGTGAGCCATCCTTCTTCCCTACAAAGAAGAAACCTGCTCCAGCAGGAGAAGAGGACTTACGGATAAATCCCTTTTGGAGATTCTCCTGGATATACTCAGCCATGGCTTTGGTCTCAGGAACTGAAAGAGGGTACATCCTCCCACGTGGAGGAGTGGTACCAGGCAGAAGATCAATAGGGCAGTCGTAAGGACGATGTGGAGGCAGAGATTCAGCCTGTTTCTTGCAGAAAACATCAGAGAAATCTTGGTTAGGTGGCGGCAGGCCTGGTAAAGGAGGAAGACGAGAAACAACTTTACGCAGAACAGGTTGAAGGCAAAAATGTTGACAGGATTGTCCCCAGCGAATTATTTCTCCAATCCAGTTGCGGGGAATGGCGTTGCAGCTAATGAAGGCCAAGAAGAATCTCAGAAGTACCGTGTGGCAGAACATAGAATTAAATCTTTTCTTTATGCGATACTCCCACTTGCATGACGAGAGATTCAGTACAGAAGTGAACCTTACAGTCCAGATTTTGTCCATTAACAGAGGAGATGAACAAGGGCTTGGTAAGCTGAGTAAGGGGAAGATGATACTTGTGGACTAAAGCCGCATCAATAAAGTCACCTGCTGATTCGGAATCCAAAAATGCTGTAGCGCTGAAGGAAGAATTGGCTAAAGCGAAGACTTGTACAGGAATAATTAACCGTGGAGAGGTAGTATTCACACCCAGGGTCGCCTCTCCCACGTACCCTAGGTGCGGGCGAACTGTACAGTCCTTGAGAAACTGCTCCGGGCTAGCACAGTACAAACACAAATTCTCATTGCGTCGTTGTGACTTCTCCTGTTGCGTAAGACGAAAACAATCTCCTTGTATAACCTCTTTGGCAAGAGGCGCAAGAGACAGAAGAGAGACATTGAAACACGGGTGTCAGGTGGGCAGGTTCCCTCTCAAAGCGCAATTGCTCCTGGATAAATTCTGTCAAAGAAGATGGAGGATCACATGCTGTAAGGGCATCTTTAATCCTGCCTTACAGTCCTTTTTTGAATGTGGCACACAAGGACTCATCATTCCAGGCAAGTTCAGAGGCTAGAATGCTAAATTGAACCGCGTAGTCACCAATGGTAAAATTCCCTTGACAGAGGTTCAGCAACGCCATCTCAGCTGAAGAGGCATGTGCGGGTTCCTCAAAGACACTGCAAAATTCTGCCAAGGATGCCGACAAATTGGAGGATACTGGATCACCATGGTCCCAAAGGGGTGTATCCCAAGCCAGGGCTTTTCCGGACAGTAGACTAATGACAAAGGCCACCTTACTACGTTCCGTCGGAAACAGTTCAGACATGAGCTCCAAGTGCATGGAGCACTGTGTAACAAAGCCTCTGCATGACTTGGAATCTCCATCATACTTGGAAGGCAAAGGCAGGTGCAGCTGGGAGACAGGAGAGACTGCTGGAGCTGGAGTAGGGAGTGGGTCAGATTGTGGTACCTGCTGCTGTTGCAAGGCCAAAAGCTGTTGCATCATGGCTGAAAGTTGAGAAAATTGCTACACCAGTCGGGCCAACTGCTGCGACTGATGTACCACAAAGGAAGAAAGATCCGCAACTTCAGGCAGGGGTACCTCAGCGGGATCCATGGCCAGATCTTAAATTAACACTCACGTTTCTGAAGACAGGAACTCTGGTGTATGTGGATCCGCTGGACCTGTGTGGCAGATGACTCGGACCGTACCAGGGAGCATAGACTAAGGTGCCGCTGGTTTTCACCAGAGCCTGCCGCAAAGCGGGATGGACTTGCTGCAGGCGACACCCAAGTCTCTACCCCTGGCACAGCTCAACCACACAGGCGGCTGAGGAGATGCGAGGCACAGGAGGGATAAGGCAACTCGTAGTCAGGATAGCAGAAGGTAAGGGCAGGCGGCACAGTAGCGTAGTCAGGACGTAGCAGGAGGTCAGTAGGCAGGCGGCAGAGGAGCAAGGTCAAGTCACAAGAGCAAGAGATCTGGTGCACAGCAAGGAAATACAGTGGAATGCTTTCTCAAAGGCACAAGGCAACAAAGATCCAGCAGAGAACTGAGGAGGGTGGAGGAATTTATAAATGAGCCACAGGTGGATTACACTAATGAGCGTACTGGCCCTTTCAATCTTAAAGCTCCGGCGTGCACGCCCTAAGGGACGGGGACACGCGCGCCAGAGCAAAGAGGCAGGAGAAACACCCGGAGAGTGACGGACTGGGGCTCGCATGCCGGTGCATCCCGCGATGTGAGTCCCAGCCCCATCTGCAGCAGAAGGTAAGGAGACCATGCACTCACGGCCTGCGTGTGTGGCCGGAGCGCATAACGTAACAATAATTCTGGGATTCTGACAAATGATTTTTGTGGTCTTTAAGGATCTACATTTATGTATGCAAATTTACCTCTGTTCATTCATGCGTGTGACATGTACTGTAAAAACAGAAGGCCACAATTACATTTTTATTCACAGGTACATGATGATAGTTGCACCAGAAGATACTTGATACTGCATTAGAATATAACATGGAAGCTAAATCTCTTCATAAATTTCAGATATCTGTCCTGAAAAATATCTCTCCTGATCTCCACATACACATGCACACCTTAAAGTCACTAAAAACTTTTAACATATCAAAAAGTGAGTCCAGCGGCATCCACAAGTAGAAAGAAGACATTTTTAATTGACGTCCAAAGAAAAGGTGCAATCTGCATTAGTTCTTTGGTAAGCAAACACCCAGTGAAAATGCAGCATCTCTATTTTGTGTCGGAGTAAGGCCATGTTCACACAGCATAATTTATGCGGAATGGTCTGCGTGAAAAAAAACGTACGGACATTCTGCACATTTGAAGAACGCCCGGAAATGAGCCGTCTGACAGATTGCAATGAATTTTACAAGCGAAAACCGCAAAAAGAATAGACATTCTTTTTGCGGATGCCGGAATTGGGAATACCACCATGTGAACAGTGCGGCAGAATACCACTGTAATGAATGAGACAGTGGAATTTCCATTTACAATATTCCTGCAGAATTCCGCACAGACATTTCACAAGGTGAGAACATACCCTTAAAACTGTTCCAGCTACCATTCTAAGAAAGTTGTTGGATGGCTGAGAGTCTAGGGATTTGCTTGATGCATAAAATGTGTATCAGGCACTGGAGAGTTTTGCAACTGCATTTTTGAGCATTGCACAATGTATAACATACACTGAAGTCTTGAATAGTATCAAGGGTTGACATTTCAGGCATGTACTGTACACAGGTCTATGGGGATTTGGTCACATGCTACTCCTATCCAATTATTCCTGTAGAATGTCCCTAGCCCAACCTTCCCTTCCTGGGGAGGACCCTAACCTGCCAGTCAGTAATTAAAGGACAACTGTAGTGCAACATTTTTATATATGCCCGTGCCCGGGCCTTCACGGTCCGGCAGTGCTGACCTCATTCCACTTCCTGGGGACGGGAACGCTGCAGAGCCATCAGCATATCACCTGCCGTAGCGTTGTCCTGCCCCGGTCGGTGATAGGCTGAGCCCACTGTCATGTAAGGAGCTCTGGATGGCTTCTTACATGACAGTGGGCTCAGCCTATCACTGACCGGGGCGGGACATTGCTACGGCCAGTGATACGCCGACGGCTCTGCGGCGTCCCCAGGAAGTGGACTGATGTCAACACTGCCAGACCGTGAGGCCTGTGCCGGACCAACATGGGCTCGTAGGAAGGTATGTATGAGTTTATTTTGTTTATTTTTGAGGCCCGGGCACGGGCATATTTAAAAGTGTTGCACTACAGTTGTCCTTTAAGGTCTGGCTTTTGCTGATAATTACAGGGCCAGTAACCAAATATCCATTCTTCTGACTCCACAGCTTTAACCTACCAAGCTCTATACAAGCATCTGTATTAAACTGAATTTGCACAAGGAGTTCAGTAAAGTTTACACTTTGTTTAATGGAATCCTAGGTCCCATAAGTTTAATTTGTGCATTTTGTATACGGGAACATGTTCACTGACAAAAGGTTGTGGAGTCACAGAGGAACATTGGGTTATTTACTACTCTGCCTCATGACATATGCTTCAGAAACTACTACACCCAGCATAACCCTCATTATCTCCCCAGTGGCTTCCACATATATTGCATAATAATTTATAATTGCATCTTAAAACATTACTATCTTTTGTATAAACCTTTGAAATCTGATCCTGACATGGAAAAAGTTTAGATTGCTTCAGGTCTCAGTAGTGAGATCTTCTACAATTGTGAGTATTAGCCAGGGGAAATGCAGGTAGTGCACTTTACTCCCACGCTAACTGTGTGATCTGACTAATGCGCTTAATAGACTATAAGGAAGCTCATCAGTCAGATCAGGGGAGTGAAGTCCTCTACTAATGCCTCACCTGGCTATGACTCCCATTCACAGTGGGTCTTGCCAGGGCCGGCATTAGGGCGGGGCATCCTAGGCAATTGCCTAGGGCCTCCATCCAAAAGGGGGCCCCTGAAAAGCTTTAGGGCATTACTAACAATACTCCATTTTGCACAAAATCGTGGTAAAATCGCGGCGTTTTTTGCCGTGATTTTACTGCGAATTTGTGCAAAATGCAGTATTCAGGGCCTAAGGCATTAACACTCCTCCCCCTGTCCTGAGCATTGTGGAGGAGCACTGCTTGCGCTCCCCTTATCAGACGTCACCACGTTCAGAGAAACGCACCAGGCTGCGCTCTACTAGCAAATCCCCCTCACATCCTGCTTGCGCTCCACTGCTCGGGAGCCCGGGCGATCGCTGCCAGCACTTTTTTTTTTTTTTTTTTACTTCTACTATGTGCGGCCCTGCAGGGCTGAGGAGGCCAGGGGCTACTGGGAGCTCCTGCTGACCTGACCCTGGCGCAGAAGCAAGGCAGCCTCAGCCAACCCGATCTCCAGCAATCTTCTCCTGGGGGTAAGGAGAGGCTTTGGGTTGGGGATGTGTATTGTATATATGTATGTGTATGATTTTGTATGATGTGTGTATATGTATTATGGGTGCATGATAGATTTATGAGTATGTATGATGTGTGTATGTATTTTAGATGTTTGTTACAAATGTTTAGGAGGTTTGTTACAGTGTGTTTCCCAAGTAGTAAGGAGATTACATGAGGAGGGGGTTTGTTACAGTGTGTCACCCCAGTAGTTAGGAGATTACATGGGGAGGAGGTTTGTTACAGTGGGTCACCCCATTAGTAAGGAGATTACATGAGGGGGAGGTTTGTTACAGTGTGCCACCCCAGTAGTAAGGAGATTTCGTGAGGGGGAGGCTTGTTACAGTGTGTCACCCCAGTAGTAAGGAGATTACATGAGAAGGAGGTTTGTTACAGTGTGTCACCCCAATAGTATGCTAATTGCTAATTACATGGGAAGGGGGCTTTACAGTGTGTCACCTCAGTAGTAAGGAGATTACATGAGGAGGAGGTTTGTTACAGTGTGTCACCCCATTAGTATGCTAATTACATGTGAAGGGGGCTTGTTACTGTGTGTCACCCCAGTAGTAAGGAGATTACATGAGGAGGAGGTTTGTTACAGTGTGTCACCCCATTAGTATGCTAATTACATGTGAAGGTGGCTTGTTACAGTGTGTTACCCCAGTAGTAAGGTGGGAGTGAAGGGCGAAGTGATGGGGTGGAAAAATATGCTTTTGCCTAGGGTTTCAAAAATGGGGGGGGGGAACAAAAAAATTCCTTGCCCAGGGTACAATCAAAATTAAAGATGGCCCTGGCAGTATTGGTAGTGTAAGTATCAGTGGCAGATCCAGGAGGGGGGGAGGGGCCAAAACGGGGCAATTGCCCCCCCCAGATTAATTTCCCCCATCACTATTAAGGACATCCCTATGTACCAAAAGATCTCTTCGGGACACAAGGTTGCCCCCATTAACTCTCTGTGGCCCTGCATTAACTTTAAAAATGCAGGGGCCGCCGGGACGTCACTGACATCCCATGCATGCGCCCATAGGAACGGAGGTGCGGAGCATCGAGCAGGAGAACGCCTGCTGGCCAGCATGGTAAGTTACCAGCGGCACGTCATCTTCAGTGCTCCAACCACTGTTCCTCCGGTCCCGGGACCTACTGCTATGGCCTATAAGCCAGGAGGAGTGGTGGTCGGAGCACCGAAGTAGGGCAATACATAGACATACAGCCTCCAGCCATACACTGTATATGGTTGTAGGCTGTATGTCTGTGGGGGAATATACTGCCAGCCTAATGTGGGGGAATATACTGCCAGCCTAATGTGGGGGAACATACTGCCAGCCTAATGTGGGGGAAAATACTATCAGCCTAATGTGGGGGAACTATTCTGTCAACCTAATGTGGGGGACTATACTGCCAACCTAATGTGGGAGAATATACTGCCAACCTAATGTGGGGGAACATACTGCCAACCTAATGTGGGGGAACATACTGCCAACCTAATGTGGGGGAACTATACTGCCAACCTAATGTGGGGGAACTATACTGCCAAACTAATGCGGGGATACTATACTGCCAACCTAATGTGGGGGAACATACTGCCAAGCTAATGTGGGGGAACTATACTGTCTTAAGAGTGGTTACACCTGAGCGCTCTGAACTCAGAAAAAATGTGTCATACTGCCAAACTAATGAGGGGGAACTATACTGCAAAACGAATGTGGGGGAACTATACTGCCAACCTAATGTGGGGGGAACTATACTTCCAACCTAATGTGGGGGAACTATACTGCCAAACTAATGTGGGGGAACTATACTGCCAAACTAATGTGGGGGAACTATACTGCCAATCTAATGTGGGGGGGAACTGTGCTGCCAACTTAATATGGGGGGGGAACTATGCTGCGTACTTAAAGGGGTAGTCCACTGCTCCAGCATTTGGAACATTTTCAGCAGGCCAGGGGCGGGTGAGGCAGGGGAAGGGGGGTGGCGACAGCTGGAGGCACAAAATGGGTTGGGTCACCGGCGGAACCACAGATGTTTTTGGCACGGAAATTCCATTTTCTGTGTCCGCACAGAATGCATGGCTGTCTATGACCATACGGCTAATGATGCCGTTTTGCTCTGGATTTCTGTTTGTGTGGCCTTACAAGTTGCTGTTGGTCCACAGGTGTCCGTGCACTTTGCTCTTGCAAAGGGGGGAGCTGAGCTGATCTGCACTAAATGGGGTCACATTGCGACCCCAAATTACCACAGCCACAAATTCATTCTGGATGGAATTATTACGTTTCTCATGTTGTAGTCACAGCCATTTGTGGTTTGCTGCATAGTCAGGGGCGCAACATAGTGATCTTTGGTCACGCAATATGGGGGCCCCATTTTTCATTTTTGCCCAGGGCCACACAGTCTAAAACCAGCCCAGGGTCTTGCGACATTTTAAAAGTTTATAGAAAAGACAGGAAAGCTTTAAAGGAAACCTGGCAAATTATTAATCTGCACTAAAATGAATACACAGGGTTATAGTGTGGGTGAACCTGATTAAAACAAGGTATAACATACATATATCCGTTGTTCATTTGCTGAGATATCAACAGCATTGCTAATATGTTGATATTCTCATGTGCACAATGGTTGCGGGAGCTGGCATTCTGAGCATCCCTTTCTCTTTCCCTTCTACTTCAATATGTCCTCCCACAGAGCGGTCACATGGACATAGTCTCTCAGGTCAGGAACACTTAAATGGGCACTGTCAGCAACCTTTTTTTTTTTAATATGTTGTAGTACTTATGTACTACAACATATCTGTAATATATATTCATTATTTTTTATTTTTTTAATCAAAATATTGTATTTTACATTTTAAAACCTGCTACTAGGGGTCTCAGCCACTAGGGCAATCGGTCCTGATTCAGTCAGGCTGCGCTCGCTCCCTGCCTGTCAATCAGACAGGTGGGAGCAAGCGCAGAGAACAGAAGATGCGTGCATTGTCTCCCTGGCTCCCTGGCCTCGCACGCTGGCCCCGCCTCCCGGCATATACGCATTGCTGCTGCCGGACTGTCCTTCACTTATGTATGTATGTCTTCTGTGGGGGGGAGCGGGTTGCACGGCGGGGTTCGGGTAGCGGGGTTCGGGGTGGGGTTTGTGTTGCACGGCGGCCGCGGACATGGAAATATATTGTTTTCAACACAGGGTGCCCCCAGTTGTTTCACCACTATGACTCCCAGCATGCCCTGACAGCCAATATATGTCAAGGCAAGCTGGGAGTTATACAGCAGGAGGCACCCTGTATAGATGAACTAAGGGCAGAAGTCGCCCCCCCCCCCACCCTCCCCCCAGCAGGCATTAGCGACGTCGCGTCTGCTGGGCACACTACCAGGCAGACAAAAATACATTTTTAATATAGTAAAAAATAAATTAAAGGCAGGGAGGGGGTTAGGGATAGATAAGCAATAAGCAGGGACAGAAAAAATTAAAAAAGGATGGTGGGAGCTACTCTTTAAGAGTGAGGAGTCTATGAATGTTTACAAGGTGGGAGAGCATATTGGAGCTGAGATGGAGTGAGGGATTCTCGAAATGCCAGCTCCTGCCACAATTGCACACAGGAGAAAATTAACATATTAGCAATGCTATTGATTGACTCAGCAATAGAATCAGGGATATATGGAAGTTATACCTTGTTTTAATAAGGTTCACCCACACTATAACCTTGTATTCGGTTTAGTGCAGGTAAACCATTTGTCATATTCTTTCTAATGAAAAGTTAGATAAATAATCCAAATGGAAAGGGAAGGTTATATAAAAGACAGATAAAATCAGTGAGAGCTTCACCTAATTCTAAACACACCTTTTATATATTACTCAATAGTGTAGCAAAGAGATGTACCTTTCTGGCCCTGCAGCTAGACTACAGCAAAACTCCCTACAAATACATTAGGTTTATGTAGTTATATTACCAATACTTGTGGTTTATGCTGTAGTTTTGGTGCAGTAATATGCAGTCCTCTGTCACATCATTCAACACATTGTAACTATCCTCTTAAAAAAGACCATTTTAACGTCCATGAAGAATATATTGTGTTTTGTTTTTGTGTGCTTTTGATTCTTTTTTGTTTTTTTTGTTTTTTTTTTGCTTTTTAGCCAGATGTATATGTTATACCTGTGGTGTCCCAGTGCAGAATATAACAGTACAAAAAAAGCAGCAAACAACATCTTTTTCTAGAGCAGATAAGGTGTCTATCAAAGGTAAACAGGTTTATTTAGCAGAGGAAAACAACACGTTTCTGGCCTGGAATGGGCCCTTCGTCAGGTAACATGCATACAAGACGTAGAGTGACTCTATAAATGTGTTGCAACTACGTGTAGTAAAAGGTTACATCAATCTAGCGATTACAGAACGATTTAGGACAGGTGCCGTCAATCTAGCCATTACCGAACGATTTAGGACAGGTGCAGGATACTTCTTCAGGATATTTGTAATCACTGGTGCAGCCTTTCAGCACCAGCGATTAAAAATATTCTGAAAAAGTATTGACATAGAAAGTAACATCAAATTATCCCAAAGGGATTCCTAGTGTCAATAAATCTAAATTTACTATTCCCATCCGGGCTTACCACACTCTGGGACTAAATCCCCAAACTAAAAGTACTTCTTAATTTTTCTTTATTTAAAATTTGTATTGGTACAAAAGTTGTGTGAAAAACCTAAAATACAATGTGCGCTTACAAAAACAGCCTTTGGTTCGGGGATTGACTAGAGCTATCATTCCTATTCATTAATGATGTAGCGAGTCATTACACTCCCCACTGGGATACTGCCAAGGTATCTCTACATTAGAGTTTCCTAGATATTCCAACTCTTTTCCATATTTTTTTATCCTAATGGCTGCTAGTTAAAAGACAAAAAACTTGCATTCCCAAAGTTTCGTCTGCTGTAACCAGCTTTATCAAGGGCTGAGGTTGGTTTATAAAGGCTGATGTGTTAAAGAGTACCTCTCATGATCTTATAAAATTTTATAATCCTCCCACTTCACTGCCCCCTGAATGATAAACCACCCCCTGCCTTTATTTGTAATATTTTTTAGTTTTCTACCTTGATATTGCTCTGTATTTTCTGCTCAGTCTGAGTCAGATTCACAGCCTGGGAAGGGGCGTTACCCAGCAGGCTATGATATCATCTGAAGCCATACAGGGGAGAACTTCCTCCCTCACTCTGCTACACACAGCTCAGAGCAGTTCAGTGTGTGAGATGAACTATGATTGGATAAGGTTGCACATTTCCTGCTTTTGGACTTCTGCCAGGCCAGCAGGAGTCCAAAGTCTGTGCAAAAGATGGGGGAAAATGTACTCTGGACAAGTAGTGAGACACCTAGACACCTTTAACCCCTTTAAGGATGCCGGCATATGGGTACGCCCCTTAGGAATTTCGGTCCCCACCGTTAGCTGGTCAGGGACCGGACCGGGTTTCCTGCTGAAATCATTCAGCAGGCATCCCATGCAAATGCCTGGGGGGTCTAAGTTGCCCCAAATACTAGAGGTGGTAATACAAAATAGTAAATAAAATATGTCAAAAAAGTGTTAATAAATGTGAATAAGCCCCTTCCCTAATAAAAGATTATATCACCCCCACTTTTCCCCATTTTTCAAATTAAATAATGTAATACAAAATAAACAACAAAAATAAACATGTGGTATCGCCACGTGAGGAAATGTCCAAGCTATTGAAATATAATATTAAACCGCACAGTCAATAGCATAAAAGTAAAAAAAAATCTGAAGTCCAGAATTGCAAATTTTTGATAACTTTGTGTATGAGAAAAAAATGTATAAACAGTGAATAAAAATTCCAATAAAAAAACTACGTATCACGGCATAAAAATGAGCCCTCATACGGATAAGTAAACATTAACAGAAAAAAGGAGCATTTTTCCTTTTTTGTACTTTTGTATTTTCCTCCTCATTTTCTAAAAATCTTATCGGTTTTCCACCAACAGACCTATATGAGAACTTTTTTATGTGCTACCAATAGTACTTTGTATTGACATCAGTCATTTCACCACAAAATCTACAAAAAAATTTTGTAGGACAAATTTGAAGAAAAAAACGCCATTTCATTTTTTTGTGGCTTCCGTGTCTACACAGAGCACTTTTTGGTAAAAATTACACCTTTTGTCTATTCTGTAGGTTCATACGTTTACAAGGATACCCAATTTATATAGGTTTTATTTATATAAATGTAAAGAAGACTGATCGCACTCCACTGCCGTAGATGAAAACCGTTTTATCTATCCAACAAAGTGCCAGGTGCTCAATACAGACAAGGACATGGCTCGAACGAAGGGGTGACAGCCAATGCACGTGCGCATAGGCACGCTTCCTCAGACCCTCATTTTATTATATTACTTAAAAAATTATAAATACATGCACCAAAATTAGGATGTTTAACCCCTTCATGACCAAGCCCATTTTCACCTTCAGGACCTGGGTATTTTTTGAAAATCTGACCACTGTCACATTAATAACTCTGGAATGCTTTTACTTATCATTCTGATTCCGAGATTGTTTTTTCGTGACATATTCTACTTTATGTTATTGGTAAAATTTCACTGATATTTGCATCCTTTCTTGGTAAAAAATCAAAAAATGTCTCTGCTTGAAAGTCTCTGCTTGTAAGGAAAATGGATATTCCAAATAAATTACATATTGATTCACATATACAATATGTCTACTTTATGTTTGCATAAAAAAATTGACAAGTTTTTACTTTTGGAAGACACCAGAGGGCTTCAAAGTTCCGCAGCAATTTTCCAATTTTTCTCAAGATTTTCAAAATCATACTTTTTCAGGGACCAGTTCAGGTTGGAAGTGGATTTTAAGGGTCTTCATATTAGAAATACCCCATAAATGACCCCATTATAAAAACGACACCCCCCAAAGTATTCAAAATGACATTCAGTAAGTGTTTTAACCCTTTAGGTGTTTCACAGGAATAGCAGCAAAGTGAAGGAGAAAATTCTAAATCTTCATTTTTTACACTCGCATGTTCTTGTAGACCCAATTTTTGAATTTTTACAAGGGGTAAAAGGAGAGGAATCACCCTAAAATTTGTATCCCAATTTCTCTCGAGTAAGGAAATACCTCATATGCGTATGTCAAGTGTTCGGCAGGCGCAGTAGAGGGCTCAGAAGGGAAGGAGCGACAATGGGATTTTGGAGAGTGAGTTTTTCTGAAAGGGTTTTTGGGGGGCATGTCCCATTTAGGAAGCCCCTATGGTGCCAGAACAGTGGACCCCCCACATGTGACCCCATTTTGGAAACTACACCCCTCATGGAATTTAATAAGGGGTGCAATGAGCATTTACACCCCAGTGGCATTTGACAGATATTTGAAACAGTGGACTGTGCAAATGAAAAATTTTATTTTTCATTTTCACAGACCACTGTTCCAAAAATCTGTCATACGCCAGTGGGGTGTAAATTCTCACTGCACCCCTTATTACATTCCTTGAGGGGTTTAGTTTCCAAAATGGGGTCACATATAGATATTTATTGTTTTGCGTTTGTCAGAACTGCTGTAACAATCAGCCACCCATGTGCAAATCACCTCAAATGTACATGGTGCACTCTCCTTTCTGGGCCTTGTTGTGCGCCCCCAGAGCACTTTGCGCCCACATATGGGGTATCTCCGCACTCGGGAGAAATTGCATTACAAATTTTGAGGGTCTTTTTTCCCTTTTACCTCTTGTGAAAATGAAAAGTATAGGGCAACACCAGCATGTCAGTGTAAAAAATAAATTTTTTTACACTAACATGCTGGTGTAGACCCCAACTTCACCTTTTCATAAGGGGTTAAAGAAGAAAAAGCCCCCCAAAATTTGTAAGGCAATTTCTCCCGAGTACGGAGATACCCCATATGTGTCCCAAAACTGTTGCCCTGAAATACGACAGTGCTCCAAAGTGAGAGAGCGCCATGCGCATTTGAGGCCTAAATTAGGGATTTGCATAGGGGTGGACATAGGGGTATTCTATGCCAATGATTCCCAAACAGGGTGCCTCCAGCTGTTGCAAAACTCCCAGCATGCCTGGACAGTCAATGGCTGTCCGGCAATACTGGGAGTTGTTATTTTGCAACAGCTGGAGGCTCCGTTTTGGAAACAGTAGCATACCAGACGTTTTTCATTTTTTTGGGGGGGAGGGGGGCTGTGTAGGGGTATGTGTATATGTAGTGTTTTTTACTTTTTATTTTAGGTTAGTGTAGTGTAGTGTTTTTAGGGTACAGTCACATGGGCAGAGGTTCACAGCAAGTTTGCCGCTGGGAGTTTGAGCTGCAGTGCAAAATTTGAGCCATCTCAAACTTGCAGCACTCACTGTAAACCTCCGCCCATGTGAGTGTACCCTGTACATTCACATTGGGGGGAGGGGGCAAACATCCAGCTGTTGCAAACTCCGAGCATGCCCTTTGGCTGTCCGTGCATGCTGGGAGTTGTAGTTTTGCAACAGCTGGAGGCACACTGGTTTGGAAACACTAAGTTAAGTAATAAACTTTCATGTGTTTTGCAACCAAACTTAGTGTTTCCAAACCAAGTTGTGCCTCCAGCTGTTACAAAATTACAACTCCCAGCATGCATGGTCTGTCAGTGCATGCTGGGAGTTATAGTTTTGTAACAATTGCAACAGCTGGAGGCACTGAGTTAGGAAACGGACAATGTTTCCCAACTAGTGTGCCTCCAGTTGTTGCAAAACTACAACTCCCAGCATGCCCAGACTGCCCAGGCATGCTGGAAGTTGTAGTTCGGCAATATCGGAAGGATCAGATGTTGCCAAACTACAACTTCCAGCATGCTTAGGCAGTCTGGTATGCTGGGAGTTGTAGTTTTGCAACATCTGGAGGTCCACAGTTTGGAGACCACTGTATAATGGTCTCCAATCTGTGCTCTTCCAGATGTTACAGAACTACAACTCCCAGCATGCCTGGACAGACTGAGCATGCTGAGATTTGTAGTTTTGCAACGTCTGGAAGAGCACAGATTGGAGACCATTATACAGTGGTCTCAAAACTGTGGACCTCCAGATGTTGCAAAACTGCAACTGCCAGCATGCACAGAAAGCCAAAGGCTGTCTGGGCATGCTGGGAGTTGCAGTTTTGAAACTCCGAGAGGCAGCGGTGAGATCGCTTTACGGCGATCTCACTGCTGCCAATGAAGATGCTGCCCTGCTGCCGGAAACTCACCGCCGGGACGCACCACCTCTGGGACCACCTGGAGGACGCCGCTCGCGCCGGGACCGCTCGGGACACCGCATGGCCGGGTAAGTGAAGCCGGGGGACGGGTAAGGGACACTTAGCAGAGCGGTGAGTGTCCCGATCCCCATGATCCGGACTCACACACCGCGCTTGCTCAGATTTGACTAGCTGATAGCAGCGCTGGGGGGGTGGGGATGAAACCCCCCGTGGTCGCATGGTAAGATGGCTGGCTATCAGTGATAGCCACCATCTTACCGGGCGCTGCGGGATGCCGCGAGTGGCGGCAAAAATGTTCATGACGTACCTGTATGTCATGGGTCGGGAACACCTTGCCACTCATGACGTACAGGTATGTCATAGGTCGGGAAGGGGTTAAAATTGTCATCTTCCGACCCCTATTATGCATGCGGCGATACCATGTATGTTTATATTTATTTTTGTTTACATACTTTTTTTTTAAATGGAAAAAGGGGGGTGATTCTAATTTTTATTAGGGAAGGGGTGAAATCACCTTTATTAACTAAATTTTTTTACTACCTTTACACAATTTTTTTGTCCCCATAGGGAATTATTACATGCAATATTCTGATTGTATACATTATTGCCTCAGCGTTAAGTCCAGAAACCCCAGGATAACACTTCCCTGGTGTCACCAAATGTGTCTCTTTGTTACCCGCACCCACCACCAGTGGTCACCACATACTTACAGTGCTTTTTTGTTCAAGGTATTTTTTTTTTCACTTGAGGTGCACTCTTTGGTTCTGTGGTAATTTTTCCAAAAAAGAAGCATGCCATAGTTTTTTTGTTTTCATCCAGTTCATGGCATTTTTCTATCATTGTTCTGCTAAAAAAGAACATAACACATGTACTAAAACATGCTTTAAAAAAATGCAAAAACCGCATCAAACAATGCATGAAGCATGCTGCAGTTTTATGGCATTTTTCAAACTAAGAAAACCCAAACATTTTGATTCTTTTGGCTTTTTGTTTAGGGAATCTACAATTCTTGTGGCACATGTAGGTTACTAATAGCTGTATGGACTTGGAAAGTTTGTCACAAGAAGGCACTGGGCAAAACAATTAAATATTTGGGTTTATTCAACCAGTTGTTGTGCTCTGGTAAAGGAAGCTCCATTTGTCAGTGGATGGAAGTTGAGTGGAGAAGAAAATTGTAATGTAATTGGGACCTGGCATTGTCAGTTGTCCTCCAACCCTATCATGGTCTGTTCGACGCAAAACGGACCCTGAACGGGTCAGAGCAAAACAGCTGTGTGAATTTAGCCCGGGAGTGCTAAAAGTGTGCTTCCCACTTTTAAAGGACAACATTAATAGTCTTTGTTATATACAGTATTTCATATTTGATAATTTTTGCCTCTCAGAAGGGTTGAGATAGTTTCCAACTTAATGGTTATCAGCTGTATAAAACTGTCAAAAAGTTATCTGACAGATTAATTCCAAGCAGATTAGCCTTTGTTCACATCTATTTTACACAATAAGAGTAAACTTTCGGCATACAAGCATGCCCGCATGTGTTGGCATACTTTTTCACTCTATCGAAAAGCAGAATTGTTTGTGCTTTTCTATACAGAAGCATACAGTAAAAAAAGAAAAAAAGAAATCATCTTCTCCAGTGTACACTGGAGCCTTTCATGTGAATTAATCCTGAGGTTTTAGCAGTTTATGGTCGAAAAAACAGACATAAATCTAACGTTGTGATTTACAGACTTTTTAAAATTTTTTATACAGTATGTGGCCTAAAGATGTAAAGACTAGGCTGCTTAGAAATTTAAAAAAAAAACAGCCCTTCGCTGAGATGGAGCTGTTAGGAAACAAGGCAAGAGAACAACAGGAGGTGGATTCTCTGGGCCTGTGTGGATAGAGACTTGAGCCATGCCAGGGAGTGGGGTCTAAGGTGCCACTGGTTTTCACCAGAGCCTGCTGCAAAGCAAGATGGTATTACTGCGACAGGTGGCACCCAGGTCGCTACCCGTGGCACAACTCGTCTACACAGGTAGCTGGGGGGTGACGTGACACTGACAGGGACTGGCATAGAGACTGGCAGGAGGGGGCAGGCAGTACCCGGCGGGCAGGACGTGGCTGGCAGGGGCTGGCACAGACAGAGACTGGCAGGACGTGGCAGGCATGACCTGGCTGGCAGGACACTGCTGGCAGGGCAGAAGGACAAGGCAGGAACACAGGTACAGGACAAACCGAAACTAGGAACAGGTACACAGACTCAGGAACAGGACTAGACTAAGGAACAGGACTTGACTCAGGAACAAGACTTGACTCAGGAACAAGACTATCAAGACAACAAAGATCCGGCCCAGGGAGCAGGGAGTGCAGATACTTATGGAGCAGGGACAGGTGCAAGCACTTTAACTAATTGGGTACTGGCCCTTAAGAAAGTGAGCTCCGCCCTAGAAGGCAGAGGCACGGGCACCGGAGCTGCGGGGACACATCGAACAGAGACACTGCATGCGGGCGCAGGGACAGAAAGCGCTCACAGCCGGTGAGTCCGACCAGAGCGCAACTGTAACAGAACCCCCCCCTTTGATCTCCCCTCTTCTTTGGGACTCAAAGAGTTCCCCAATACATGAGACCAGAGGGGTACTGAACTGGGCAAAGGCAGACAAGAACTAACAGGCTTCAAGCTACGAGTCTTTACATAGTTACATAGTTACATAGTTAGTACGGTCGAAAAAACACATATGTCCATCAAGTTCAACCAGGGAATTAAGGGGTAGGGGTGTGGCGCGATATTGGGGAAGGGATGAGATTTTATATTTCTTCATAAGCATTAATGTTATTTTGTTCCAGGAATGTATCCAATCCTGTTTTAAAGCTGTTAATTTTTCCTGCTGTGACCAGTTCCTGAGGTAGACCGTTCCATAAATTCACAGTCCTCACGGTAAAGAAGGAGTGTCGCCCCTTGAGACTAAACTTTTTCTTCTCTAGATGAACACCTGGAGAGAAAAAAGCAACAAGACAAAGAACTTGGCAAAATTCAAGACAGTCCGCATCCATAGCCTCTTCTGCAAGAGGCAAAGTTGGTAACAAGGAAGGATGTTGGGACACCAGACAAGGTACAGGCAGGCATAGCTGGGAACCAGAAGACACTGTAGGAGCCAGAAGGGGCAAATGGTCCACATCCAAGACCTCTTCAGCAAGAGGCAAAGTTGGTAGCAAGGAAGGATGTTGGGAAGAGACTGCAGAAACTGGTAGTGGGACAGATTGTGGTACCTGCTGCTGTTGCAAGGCCAAAAGCTGTTGCATCATCGCTGAAAGTAACTTCAGTTGTTGCGCTTGATGGACCACGACAGTGGGACAGACTTTTGGCAGAGGTACTTCAGCAGAATCCAAGGCCGGATTTAAAAAAAACGAAAAATCAGACAAAAGTGCCCCAGCAGAATTCATGGCCGGATCTTACTGTTAGGAATCACGGCAGGAGAACAACAGGAGGTGGATTCTCTGGGCCTGTGTGGATAGAGACTTGAGCCTTGCCAGGGAGCAGGGTCTAAGGTGCCACTGGTTTTCACCAGAGCCCACCGCAAAGCAGGATGGTCTTGCTTCGACAGGTGGCACCCAGGTAGCTACTCCTGGCACGACTCATCTACACAGGTAGCTGGGAGGTGACGTGACACTGACATTGACTGGCACAGACAGAGACTGGCAGGAGGTGGCAGGCAGGAGGTGGCGGGCAGGGCAGAAGGACAAGGCAGGAACACAGGTACAGGACAGGCCCAAACTAGGAACAGGTACTCGGGAACAGGACTTGACTCAGGAACAGGACTAGACTCAAGAACAGTACTTGACTCAGGAACAGGACTATCACAGACAACCAAGATCCGGCCCTGGGAGCAAGGAGGGGCAGATAATTATGGAGCAGGGACAGGTGCAGGCACTTTAACTAATTGGGTACTGGCCCTTAAGAAAGTGAGCTCCAGCGCGCGCACGCCCTAGAAGGCAGAGGCACGGGTGCCGGAGCTGCGTGGACACATGGAAAAGAGACACAGGACCATAAATGACAACGGGCTGAGACTCGCATGCGAGCAATGCGAATCTCAGCCCCGCCGGCAGCGGGGACAGAAAGCGCTCACGGCCAGCGAGTCCGGAGCGCAACTGTAACAGGAGCTAATAAGGAATTTCGGGAGATTTCAGCTCTGAGTTCATGAAAATTATAGGTTCAGCTCATACAGGCTATAAATCATGATCAGTACAAAGCAAATGTGATTTACAAAGTTATTAAAACTTTTATGTAGATTAATTAGATGTGTAAAACAGTGTTCAAAAGGTGACTGACTCATTCTGGTGGCAGGAGAGCAGAGCTATCCATAGAGGTCAATTTTATCTATCTATCTATCTATCTATCTATCTACAACAAAAGATCATAGCAGCACATCCATATAGCAAATAAGTAAGGCTTTATTTCAACACCACAGTGCCATAGTAGTGATGTTTTGACCGTCTCTCGCGGTTTTTGTCAAACTTGTGGACTAAAGCATCCTCGCTTCTGATATGCTGCTCTTCCTCTATTTGTATCCATCTATCTATCAGCTGCATAATGTTACAGTTTGGTTATAACTTATTTGGTCTTAAATTTCTTAAAATTGTTAACATTTTTTACTACATGACTAATATGTTTGGTATTATTATGATATTCTACTTTCCAAGGATATTCCAAATCTATATGTAAAATCACTGTATACTCGAATTAACACATATTAGTGTCCCACAGTAAACAATTCACAGAATACACTAAAACTTAACATTTAGGATTATTTCTAAAAAGCATCCAAAATGCCAAAAAGCCATCAACATAAACAAAATATACAAAAAGGACCTCTTGATGACGTAGGTAACCAGCTACCACAAAAGGAAGATACACCAATATTGTATTACAAAGGATGACAATCATCTTCCATCAAGCCCCAACACAATATAGTGAATTAAATAGATTAGGATAAGATCTTAAGGATAAGAGGGGGACAAGGATGGTGAAAGATACGGGGGGAAGGGTACTAGGGAGAGAGGAGAAGTAGATGCCCTGATAAGGGTGGCCCCGCACTGGAACCTACCCCTTGTCTGCACCTAGTGCAACCCTGGTGTTATAGACACAATTAGGGAGTTAGGATCTCTCTATCTCACTAATATGATACTAATATGAGAATGGAAAATTCCCTACAGGGCCTGTTGCCCAGAGTGAAAATGGAATGCAGTCTTGTCCACTGTTATAGATAGCCACAGTATCAATGGAGACTATCAAGATGAATGCAATATTGAATTTTAGATGATTTCACTACATAATTCTGTGATATTACTGCAAAAAAATGGATTATGTAATCACTGTCAACCCCAGTTGATGGTGAACATATCCCAAAGTGTAATCCTCACCTACTGGGGCTAATGAAGCAATGAGAGACTCTCCCACACAATATGATGCAAAAATCACATATCCACATGACCAAATATAGAATACACCATTTGGACCTGCAGGGTGCACCTCTTAAAATACGGTCATGTTACAATAAGTCATGTGATAAACTGGTTCTATTGCACCATATACAGCACACTCAAAGATTATTTCATCGCAAGGAATTAATGCAACAGAAACCCTTGTAATATCTAGATTTAATAATAAATGTAAAGTTTTAATGTATTCAAATCTATATGTAAATATATGATCTAACACAAAAATAACGCACACACACACACACACGTGTCTACATACGTGCTCTCTAACAACTAAGATGCTCTGGTCTCAGTTTTTTGGGCACAATTGTATTAATGTCAGGCATTAAAGCTGACCCTGCTACAACACTGTGATAACTCCTTAATAGGGTACGTTCACACTGACGGATTACCTGCAAGCTTCTGCTGGAGCTGAACCTGATCTTCTGCTGCAGAAAATCTGCAGCAGATTACATTGACCTCAATGGGGTCTGCTGCCTATTTTCCACTGAGGAAATTTCAGATGCGGAAAATTGGTAGCAATTCAAACCCACTGCGGGAGATTTGTGTGTAATCTGCCCATGTGGATGTACCCTTAGACTAAATCTGCCATAAGAAACAAATTAATTTTTTGCGTTCTCTCCCCCGTCCCCTCAATCAGCATTTATGGCTAGGGAAAATCCCATGTATTTTCTTGTTCAGTAATTAAATGAACAGTGATGTAAATACAGTACATGGTCTTAGGCTAGTTTCAAAATCGATTTGTGTTTATATTTTACTGTTTCCTTTTTATCATGTTGAATTTCGCTGTATACAAAAGTGTAGTCAACATGCTATTGTATATAACAGGCATCATTTTGTCTAGCCTGTGAGTGGTTCCTAACCAGAGAACCCATTAGGGGTGAAGTGGCATTTCACTAGGGAAGATGGCAAAATGATGTGCTAAGACGTCTGTGGCATAACACCACCACAGGTGTCCTAGTATGTTTTAGGTTGGGAAGTCTCTAAGCTGCAGGCAGTGTCAAACCAGCAACCACTAGACGCCAGGACACACATAATGAGTGATGTTATTTGTCTGCATGCCAGTTAAAGAAATCCTTCTATCCTCTAGTGGCTGTAGGAAAAAGTTGAGCTACCATGCAGTGTCCAATTTATGTACTGCTGTATGCTCTGAACACTTTGATGGTTTTCACAGATATTGGATTTATTGCTGCTAATGGTCCCGGCTTGATGCCTTTCATTGCAAATAGAGCTGCATATAACATAGCGTATATTGTGTACTGGACATTGGTCTCTACCTGCACGTTCTGCATTTTACCACCGAGACCAGTAACAGCTTCACGTGCACAGTGGATGGAATGTCAATGTAACACTTTTAGCTGGGTACACGGGAACAGCCCTGAAGCAGTAATGAATTTAAAGGGGTACACCGATGGAAAACTATTTTTTTTAAAGTCGACTGGTGCCAGAAAGTTAAACAAATTTGTAAATTACTTCCAGTACTTATCAGCAGCTCTACACTACAGAGAATTTTTTTTTCTTTTTGACATTATTTTCTGTCTGACTACAGTGGTTTTTGCTGACATACCTGTCTATGTCAGGAACTGTCCAGAGCAGGGGTAAATCCCCATAGAAAACCTATCCTGCTCTGGACAGTTCCTGACATGGACAAAAGTGTCAGCAGAGAGCACTGTGGTCAGACAGAAAATAACAACTCAACATCCTGTGGAGCATACAGCAGCTGATAAGTCCTGCAAGGATTAAGATTTTTAAATAAAAGTAATTTACAAACCAGTTTAACGTTCTGGCGTTAAACAGATTTAAAAAATTGTATTCCAATGGAGTACCCCTTTAAGGGTGAGTAGTCTTTTTTTTTTTTTTTTTTAATACTGGTCTCAGCAGTTGTAAAACATTTGAAATACTAGACAACCACTTTAAATAGTTACATTCATCCTTGTTTGTATATTAAAAAGTTAGGTAACCTCCAAGTGAATAAAAGCAGTTTACTGCCAGTGAATGGATCCCATACAGAACAAATAGTTTATACAATGAAGGGTTTACTACAGTATATCAGTCTGGGTAATCCTCTTTAAACTGAGTGCAAATCTCTCTCCTGTCCTAAGGGCACAATGTTCTGTGCTACAGTGTGGTAAAATGTATCAATCAGCCTGGAGTCCATAATACAAGAGGGATGAAGTGCTGCAGCTGCCAATGTCCAATTAGATTCAGAAAAACGAACAGGAATGTGGCCAGGAGTTCATAGGAGAATATGAGATACAAAATAACAATGAAATGCCTAAAAATAATAATAATAAGATATATCACAAGTGTAAAACCATAAAGCTATTTTGGGGCATACATAATATAGCACTTAGAACAGATTTGAGTAAAGTAATCTAACTCGCTCTTAGGGTATATTCACAAATAAATAATCTGCTGTGGGTTTCCCGCATCTGAAATTCCACATGCAGATTATGTAGGTACCCATAAACTTCAATGGGTAGCAATATAATCTGCTTGCAGAAATTCCACAAGTGGAATCTCAGTTTTGTGAAACCTGCACCGGATTATTCAAGTCACACATACACTTAAGGCTTAGTTTCTACTTGTTTTCTTGTCCTGCGTTTTTGGTTTGAAAAAAACGCAAGAAAAAAAGCCTGAAAAAGCGGCAGTGCAATTTCCTGCGTCTGCCGTTTTTTCATTTGTGTGGAAATTGCACCTTGGCAGTTTTTTTTGTACTCAAAATTTGTTGGGTACCAAAAAAAAAATAAAATATAAAAAAATAAAAAACATGCAGTAGTGATGGAAATAATTTTATTTAATTAAATTTATATATTTTATAACAATATTTTAATAAATTTTTAATAAAGTGTGTGTGTTTCTGTTTTTTTCCCCTCTATTTTTTACATTTTTTAGGTAGTACTACTACTCTCAGCATGGAACAGACTGTTCCATGATGGGAGTAGTAGTACCTGTACTAATAGACATATCGCCCCGGGTGTCAGTCTGACACCAGATGCAATCGTCCATAATATTGCAAAGATGGAGAGCGGCTCTATACAGTGCTCCGCATCTCTGCTCTGTACTCCAGCCAGTGATGTGAATAGAACATCACTCAATCATATTTTCCGCCCAGAGTGGTGATTGGCCGGATGCTTGCAGCCAATCACAGCTCTCAGAGGGAAATATGAATGAGTGAGTGGCCGGCCAGAGTATAGTGCAGACATGCGAGCGCAGAAGGAAGCCGCTCCATCTCTGCAATAGATAGGACGATCGCATCGGATGTCAGGAGTGATACCCGCTGTGATCTGTTCTTACCTGCATGTACTACTACTCCCAACATGGAGCACACTCTGCTCCATGCTGGGAGCTGTAGTACCTGCATTAACCTCTTAAGGACGTAGGGCGCACCTGTACGCCCTATGCCCTGTATTTAAAACGGGGTCACGCTGTGACCCCAAGTCATACCAGGTCGGTCCCTGTGGCTAATGATAGCCGGGACCCTAAGCTAATAGCGTGCGGCACTGATCATTGTGCTGTGCGCTATTAACCCTTTAGGCACGACGTTCAAATTTGATGGCCACGTATAAAATGAAAATGAAAGCTTTCCGGCAGCTCAGTCGGGCTGATCAGGACTATCGCGATAAAATCGCGATGTCCCGATCAGCTAGGACACGAGCGGAGGTCCCCTTACCTTGCTCAGTCACGTCCAATCGGCGTTTGATTGCTCCAAGCCTGAGATACCGCCTATAACACTGATCCATGCAAAGCTATGGCTTTGCAGGGATCAGTGTTAAAGATCAGTGTGTGCAGTGTTATAGCCCCCTATGGGAGCTATAACACTGCAAAAAGAAAAAGTGAAAAAAATAAGTTAATAAAGGTCATTTAACCCCTTCCCTAATAAAAGTTTGAATCACCCCCCTTTTCCCATAAAAAAAACTGTAAATAAAAATAAACATATGTGGTACCGCCGCGAGCGGAAATGTCCGAATTATAAAAATATGTCATTAATTAAACCGCACGGTCAATGGCGTATGCGCAAAAAAGTCCCAAAAAAGGGTATTTTTAGTCACTTTTTATATCATGAAAAAAAGAATAAAAAGCGATCAAAAAGTCAGATTAATACAAAAATGGTACGGATAAAAACAGATTACGGCACAAAAAATTAGCCCTCATATCGGCCCTTACGCGGATAAATAAAAGTTATAGGGGTAAGAAGATGAGAATTTTTAATGTATTAATTTTCCTGCATGTAGTTATGATTTTTTTCAGAAGACAAAAACAAACCTATATAAGTAGGGTATCATATTAACTGTATGGACCTATAGAATAAAGATAAGGTGTCATTTTTACCTAAAAATGCACTGCGTAGAAATGGAAGCCCCCAAAAGTTCCAAAATGGCATATTTTCTTCAATTTTGTCGCACAATTAATTTTTATTCCGTCTCACCGTAGATTTTGGTAAAATTAGTAATGTCACTGCAAAGTAGAATTGGTGGGGCAAAAAATAAGCCATCATATAGAATTAAAATTCTTAGCAAAATTGAAAGTGTTATGATTTTTAGAAGGTGATGAGGAAAAAATGAAAATGCAAAAACGGAAAAACCCTGCGTCCTTATGGGGTTAATAGACAGATCACTGCATGAAATATGAATAGGTGTATATATACGGCAGTGCAGGGGGACCATAGAAAAGCGGCTGACCGCATCTGTAAATTATACAGGAAGATCACAAAGGGCGATCTGTCAGCGATCTGTCAATTAGTACAGGTACTACTACTCCCATCATGGAACAGTGTGTTTCTGTGTGTTTTTGGTCCCTGCCCGCACAAATAAATTGATCCCTGTTTTAAAAATTTATAAAAATTTTGTTATAAAAAATTATACATTTAGTTAGATACAATTTTTTCCTTCACTACAGTATCTTTTATGTTTATTTATTTTAATGATACCCTAAAAAATGTTATCAAAAAAGGTATCTCCATCACTTTTTTGGATCGCTTAAGTCCAAAAAAGAATAAAAACCGCCTGAAAAAACACCACATAAGTTAAAACTCACATATTGTTTTTCTTGGCGTTTTTTCACTTCCGTAGACTTCTATGGGAGGAAAATGCCACGATTTTGACAAAAAAAATGGCCAAGGAAAACCGCCAAGGAGCTGAAAAACGCCAAAAAAGAGTAAAAAAAACACCAAAAGGATTTAAAAAATGCCAAAGTGAAAAACGCCAGGTGGAATAAGAATTTTGCGATTTCTCATTGATTTACAGCTAACATCTGGCCACAGTGTTTTTTGGCCGAAAAAACGCCATGTGGCAGAATTGGCATTTTTCTCGGCGTTTCCACCCCCTCCCAAAAAAAAAAAAAAGCAAGTAGAAACTTTGCCTAAAGGGGTATACCACTACTTTAAAACTTACTTATAAAAAAGGTACTCAATACCCCCCCCCCCCCCCCCCCCCCCGCAATCTCCAGAATAGGGCTAAGTCTATCCCTGTACATAGAGTGGCATGTTCATGCACCGAGATACAAGTGTTACGCCGAGCGCTCCAGGTCCCTGCTCCTCCCCGGAGCGCTTGCAGCGTTCGTCTCTGTGCAGCGCCCCGGTCAGACCCGCTGACCAGGAGTGCTGCACTGGTGTCACCGGCGGGGATGCGATCCGCGTAGCGGGACGCGCCCGCCCGCCCACGGGTCGCATCCCAATCTCCTCACCTGCCCCGTCCTCTTGCTGTTCTGTCCCGACGCGCGCGGCCCCGCTCTGTGAAATTTACAGGGCCAGTGCACCATTAATTGGTGCCTGGCCCAATCAGTACCTACACCTGCGCCATGTGTATAAGAACCCACTTCCCCTTCCTGTCCTTGCCGGATCTTGTTGCCTTGTGCCCTGTGAAAGCGTTTAGTGTGTTCCCAAGCCTGTGTACCCAGACCTTCTGCTGTTTTCCCTGACTACGACTCTTGCTGCCTGCCCTGACCTTCTGCTACATCCGACCTTGCTCTTGCCTTGTCCCTGTGTACCGCGCCTGTCTCAGCTGTCAGCTGGGGTTGAGTCGCTATCGGGTGGAACGACCTGGGGGTTACCTGCCGCTGCAAGTCCATCCTGCTTTGCGGCGGGCTCTGGTGAAAACCAGTAACCCCCTTAGATTCCGTTCCCCTGGTATGGCCCACGCCATCAACCCACTCTAAACAGTGCCGTGGATTCCTGTCCCAGTGTTCCCTACACTTGGAGATGATGTCGGACCAATTCCCCACTGAACGGTCTAAGGTGGCTTTCGTGGTCAGTCTCCTTTCTGGAAAGGCCTTGTCATGGGCCACACCGCTCTGGGACCGCAACGATCCTGCCACTGCTACAATCCAGTCCTTCTTCTCAGAAGTACGTAGTGTCCAAGGGAGTTCTTCCGTAGGCGAATACGCCATCCAGTTTCTTCGTACCCTCGCCTCAGAGCTATCCTGGAACAATGAGGCCCTCTGTGCGACCTTCAAGAAAGTCTTATCCAGTAACATCAAAGATGTCCTGGACACACGAGAAATTCCTGCAAACTTGTCTGAACTTATCCATTTGGCCACCCGCATCGACGTGCGTTTCTCTGAAAGACGCCAGGAACTTCGACAGGAAAAGGATCTTGTTTGCACCAGGCGATTTCTCTCCCCGTCTCCTCTCTTCCAAAGTCCTTTGCAATCTGTTCCTGTGCCTTTCGCCGAGGAGGCTATGCAAGTGGATCGCTCCCGCCTTACCTTACAAGAGAGGACTCTCCGCCATACCGAGAATCTGTGCCTGTACTGTGCTAGTACCGAACACTTCCTAAAAGACTGTCCTATCCGCCCTCCGCGTCAGGAGAAACGCACTCTATTACCTCACAAAGGTGAGACGACTCTTGGTGGGAATTCTGCTTCTCCACGTCTGACTGTGCCTGTGTGGATTTCTCCTTCCGCCAATTCCTCCTTCTCAGCTGTGGCCTTCTTGGACTCTGGTACTGCAGGAAATTTTATTTTGGCCTCTTTTGTTAATAGGTTCAGCATCCCAGTAACCTGTCTCGTCAAACCGGTCCATATATCTTCTGTCAACGGAGAAAAGTTGGACTGCACTGTGCGCTACCGCACAGAACCCCTGCCTATGAGCATTGGACTGCATCATGAAAAAATGGAATTTTTTGTTCTGCCCAACTGCACCTCTGAAGTTCTTCTCGGCCTGCCGTGGCTCCAACGTCATGCTCCTACCCTTGACTGGACCCCCGGGGAGATCAAAAGTTGGGGTCCTTCTTGTCTCAACCGATTCCTCACATCTGCTTCCACTTGTCAAACCCCTGTGGCTCCACCTATACCGGGCCTTCCCAAGGCCTACCAGGACTTTTCTGATGTTTTCTGCAAAAAGCAAGCAGAGATCTTAGGTTAGGGGTTTTTTGTATAATCTTATGCTCTATTTCCTCACCTGGTTGTTTTAAGGTAATGTTACGGGGAGTGGGAGTCGAGGGGGGGAGAGGTTGGGGGGGGGGGGGTGAGAGGTTGGGGGGGGGAAGGGGAGGGAAAAAAAAAAAAACACGACACTTTTACCCTCTTGCTTATTCCACACTACACGGTTACTATATTGGGTTGGTTGGGAGTTTTTACCTTATACCTTGTCTAGGGAGCTGGGGACAGGACTTCCAGAAGGGGGAAACTTAATGTACTTGTCCTGGTTCAGGCGGGAAGGAAAAGGTCACTGGGAGGTATGGATGGGGGGCCCTACACCCTTCCGTTTGACACAATACATGCTCCTTCACGGGATGTTTACTGTGACAGAGAGGGTGGTCTCTTTGGGGCATAGATCAAGGGGGATTAGGTGGTTTGGGGATGACAGCCGTCATTTTACTGCCGTGGCTCAGATGGGTGGATATCCATTTCCTATTTGTATACCTCTCCACAGGGGGGGGGGGGGGGCGAGGCTCTCCGGTGGGTCTCTTTTTGTATGGGAATAGAGGAAGTCTAATAGGCAGGGAGAATCCAGGAAGGAGCGGTTTATTCCTGGTGTCTGCGAAAGTTTACTCCCCTTATTGCGGGGTAGTTGGGGGGGGGGGGAGGAAGGAAAGGTTTGTTTTTAGTAGTTTAGTTTCTTATTTGGGTTCTTTATTTATTTTCCTACAGCTCTCTGAGTATACTAGAAATGCGCATTGTTACTTGGAATGTAAAGGGTCTTAGATCCCCTCAGAAGCGAAGCATGGTCCTACGGCACCTCAAAACAATGTCTGTCGATATTGCCCTTCTTCAGGAGACACATCTTGACAAATCTGACTATTTCTGTATGTGCAAATGGTGGGTAGGGAGAGTGGAAGGCTCACCAGCGGTGAACCATAAAGCGGGGGTTTTGATATTATTCCACAAGGCCTTTCAAGGGGAGGTATTACGGGTTTCCAATGACGATGAGGGAAGCATTTGCTCTGCTACTATCAGGACAGCTTCGGCAGATATTGACGTTGGTAATGTTTATGGTCCTAACCATGATACTTCCTCTTTTCTAGACGGTTTAGAATGACGACTGGACACTAGCGCTGTGTCATTGAAGGTGGTGGCTGGTGACTTTAATGCGGTGATGCATGACCTGGAAGATCGACGTAGCAACCGACCACACCCTCCTGTACGACGATCAGGTGACTCTCTTTTGACTGGGTGGGCGACTCGGACTGCTCTCATGGACGCTTGGCGAGTGCTGCACCCCGAGGCGAGAGAGTTTAGTCATTACTCCCACGCACAGGACTCGTGGTCCAGGATTGATTACTGCTTTCTGTCTGGCTCGTTGCTTCCAAGGGTGCAGCACTTGACCATGGAGGACATGGTGATATCTGACCATTCCCCAATTTCATTGCACCTGACTGATTTAACTCCCCGGGGCACTGATTTTATATGGAGGTTCCCTTCCGGATTGGCTAGGGAAGAACAGTTCCAATCTCTGCTTAAGGGATGGTGGCTTGAGTATGCTGCAGACAATGCGGCACACGCTTCTTCCCCCCAATTGTACTGGGATGCGGCGAAGGCTGTCTTGAGGGGTAGGGTATTGGCCTATACGGCTACGTTCAAATGCAAAGTGCATGCACAGATTGCTGCTCTTGGGACAGCCCTTCGATCAGCCTATACTGCCTTTGTTGCATCTCCATCTCCAGTCACTAAAGAAGTCTGGCAAGCGGCTAAACTGGCCTATGGCACGTGGCTCGAAAAGAGAGGCAACCTTCGTAGGAACCAGTCTGAGGTGTCACTATTCAGACACGGTAACAAACCTGGCCGACTGTTGGCCAGGTTTGCGAAGGGTGCGATGCCTCGATCTCAGATTCCAGTATTGAAGGATCATTGTGGCACGTTGCACAGGGATCCCAAAATTATTTTGGATATCCTGCACTCGTACTATAAGGATCTCTACACGCAGGAGCCCTCACCTGCTCCAACGTCTAGAGATTGGTTAGGGATGGCAAATCTGCCTACTCTATCTGCTGATGAACTCTCTCACTTAAATGCTCCTATCACAACTGATGACTTGCACTCAGCAATCAAGGGGCTGGTGGCTGGGAAAGCGCCGGGACCTGATGGGTTCACTGGCGACTTCTATAAGATTCTAAAAGGGGAGATAACTGCTCCTCTGTTGTCCCTATTTAATTCATAACTACAGGGCACCCCCATCCCGCGGACAATGAGCACGGCGTACATTAAGGTGTTGCCGAAGCCCGGAAAGGACTGGTCATCCCCAGATGGCTATCGCCCGATATCCCTACTCAATATTGATTTGAAGCTTGCTTCAAAAATTCTGGCTGACAGATTGGCACTGATCCTAACCAGGATCATTTCACCACTCCAGGTAGGATTTGTTAAAGGTAGATCGGCAGTAAGTAACATTCGCAAGGTTATCTCTGTCCTTGATGAAATACATCTTCGTCCGGCTGCCCACCCCTCTCCAGCTCTGCTATCTATTGACGCGGAAAAGGCCTTTGACCATGTACGCTGGGAGTGGATGTGGTCGGTCCTGGCGAGGATGGGATTTGAAGGTCCTTTTATGGCATACTTACGCTCGCTATATTCCTCCCCGAATGCTAGGATTGCCACTCCAGGGTTTTTATCCTCACCCTTCTCCCCGCATAAAGGTACCAGACAGGGGTGCCCCCTTTCCCCGTTATTATTTAACCTGGTCATCGAACCTCTCTCCAGAGTGCTTTCTTCAGTGGAAGGTATTGGGGGTGTTAAAATAGGAGGACAGGAGCTCACCCATGCCCTTTTTGCTGACGACTTGCTTCTTTTCCTAGACGCCCTTAAAGAATCCCTAACGCTCATCTTTGATCTCTTATCCGACTTTGGGACCGCATCCGGTTACAAGGTCAATATCTCCAAAAGTGTACTGCTTGATCTGGCTCCTAATCAGTGCGCTCTCAGGGAGGCTGATCTTCCTTTACCCATATTCTTGTCCACGGATTCTATTAAATATTTGGGTCTGAAGGTGGGCAGGATGGCCTCCTCTTTGTATTCCTTAAATTTTCCCCCATTGATTCAAAAAGTGGTTGCTGAGTTGAGATGGTGGGAATCGCTGCCTCTCCCTTTATTGGCCCCAAGCCATTTACTCAAAATGTTGAGTTTTTCGAAACTATTGTATCCCCTACAGACGATTCCTGTCTTACTACCTCATCGCGATGTCACCTTGCTCAACTCGGCATTCACTAGATTCCTGTGGGCCGGTAGACGACCCCGTACAGCGGCTAGAAAACTGATGCTACCTAAACACAAAGGGGGCCTCAACCTGCCGGATATCAGGCACTACAATGTGGCCTGCTTATTCAGACATAGCATTGACTGGCTCAGACAGGGGACCCAGTTTTCTAACACGACCATCGAGGCCGCTCTATTGGGACCCTGGAATCTCAGTGCCCTATTACATGCTAAATTCGGGGCACTGCCTCGTCCCATTAAACATAGCGTCATTTTACGGGACACCATTGCCGCCTGAAAAATAGGCCGGGCTGCAATGAATCTTCCTTTTTCTTTAAGCAAACATATGTCGCTATGGGGACACCCAGAATTTTTGCAAGGGACGGACAATAGCATGTACCATAGATGGAGGGAGGTTGGTATTCTCAATGCTGGACATCTGTTCCATGCCTCAGAACCGCGACTGCTCACTTTTGAGGAACTAAAGACTGTGTATGGGCTGCCTGGTAGTCACTTCCTTCCCTATTGTCAGATCAAAAATTTCCTTCTTTCTAGACTTCGAGACTTCACACGAGAACACTCCCACACCTCTTTTGACGACATTATCTCCTCTGACAGGGCACACCACTCGCTGTCTGCCTTATACAGATACCTTAATAGAAAGGGTGCCGAAGCGCTACATGACTCTTTGTTTCGATACTGGGAAACCAAATTGGGTGAACGCTCTCTCACACTACCGATCCTGGAGGGGTGGTCCGGGGTGTGTACGGCAGTGGTGTGCGAGACCTGGAGAGAAACGCAATACCGAATCATGCATCATGCCACATATGGATTCTCTTTTCCACGCACGCCGGACCACCCTGATAGGATCAATCATTGTCCCAAATGCGGGGAATACAAAACGGACCTTCTTCATGGTCTACTAACTTGTCCGCGTTCGCAAGACTTCTGGGGGGACTTGGTCTCATTGTTAAATAGGAAACTGAACTTGTCCCTCACGTTAGACACTAAACTCATAGTACTACATATAGCTCCTGACGACATGACCATTCCGCTGCTAATTCATATGCTGTTGTTGGTGGCGAAGAGATGTTTACTGTCACACTGGTTGATGCAGGACATGCCCAAAATCTCAGAGGGTTTCTTACAGGTAAAAAAGTACTTATTTTTTGATGTCACAGAGTTAGGGAGGACTAAGGACAAATCGGCCAAGGGTTTCTTTAAAAAGTGGCGGATGTTTATGACAATCTTCCTCACTGACGATGAGATAAGACGGATCATGGTGGTGTTTCGGGACACGACTTGGTACCTTAACAGGGAGATAGCAGGTACCTTGGGGAGACTCAAAGTCCACTGACGTAGGGAGTGAGACAGGGTGGGGCCACTGTTTGCTGCATTGAAACGGAGGTGGGATGCCTGGTTGGATCATGCTTCGTACTGGGGGGATTGGTTGATGCCTGCATACTTAGAACATCATCTTGTGTACATTTCCTACTGCTCGGGGGAATTCTGTTGTTTAGGGGGAGGGATGGGGTTGTTTTATGAGGCTTGTAAAGAACGTACAATGTGAGCTCTAAAATTATTGTTTGTTTGCCTCGGACATTGTCCGAGTGTTGTTGGAAAATCTGGAAATTTTATAAAAATACGTTTAAAAAAAAAAAAAAGAAGAAGAGAAGAACTCCTCCCGTCTTCCCTTCTGGGGACAAAGTGTGGCTCTCTGCCAAATATATCCGTTTTCGTGTTCCTAGCTACAAGCTGTGTCCACGTTACCTTGGACCATTTAAAGTCAAGACAACAGTGCAAAGGTACTGCTCTATCCCCGTATCCTGGCTTCTGTGCTGCAGACCGGCAGGGTGGCGTTCCCTTCCACGTGCAAACAGTAGAAAACGGAAGATATCCAGCACCAGGAAGGCAGGTAAAACCGTGTTTATTGAGGTACAAAAATAACAAACAGCATATAGAGGAGCGTAGAGCGTTTCAGGCTAAAGAGCCCTTAGTCATGGCATAAAAACTTTACAACACTGTGTCCTTTTATAATAAAACACATTAGAGTCACATGATCAGAACAGCAGGGTGTTGGATCATCTATAAAATGCGGCATGGAATTAATCACAAAATACTAAAACCGTTCTGCATAGATAGACATGGTATTCAATACACGAGTATACAAGAAAGCCACAGAATTCAATTGCACCAACACTTTAGTTCCAAATGCAGAATCGTGGGATGGCTACATAGATAGACCATAATAACTGTTTACTTCCATTATTAATACGTTAGTATAAGGTCTTGTCTCAAGTTTAACCCATGAGGCTCTCTCGTGCCTAACATGAATATCCAGAATGATTCTCTGTTGAGAACCATCCTCCTTTGATCTCCACCTCGCCTGGGTTTTCTGACTTTTTCTATGCCCATAATTTGTAGTGTACTCATGTTGCCTCCATGAACATCCCTGAAATGCCTGGATAACGCAGAAATATTACTATTAAATGACAAAATGTTCCTTGCATCAGATATGTGCCTGCGTATCCGAGTCTTCAGGGAGTTCATGGTGCAACCTACATACTGGCATTGGCAAGATGTGCAGGACGCTAGGTAAACAACACTTTTTGTATTGCAATTGACATAATCCTTCAAAACAAAGGTTTTGGTATTGGAATATGATTTAAATTCCTTGTTAACGTGCATGTAACTGCAAGTGATACAGACATTGTGCCCACACTTCCAGTTACCTGCATGAACCAACCAGTTTGTACCAGATGTTTATTGTCAGCACCACAAAACATACTGGGTAATAGAATGGATCCCAAAGAGGGACCTTTTTTAGACACCATTTTGAAGTTGTCCTGTAAAAGATTATAAAGGACAGTATCCTGATGCAGTATAGGTAAATTTTTTCTAATGATATTACTGATTTTATGAAATTGTTTACTATACTGTGTGATGAAAAAAGGGGGGTGAGCCCTGTCCTGTCTCGTTACTTGTTCCTTATCTTTTGTACTATGTGTAATAAGGTCCTGTCTATTTAATTTGTTAAGTGTCTCCGGGTGATATCCTCTTTCTCGTAATCTATTAAAAAGTAGATCCGATTAATGTATAAACGTTTCTTGTTTGCTGCAATTACGTCTTAATCTGCACCATTCCCCATAGGGGATGTTGCGGAGAACATGTTGGGGATGGCACGATGTAGCTTGTAGGATTGAGTTTCCCGTGTTCTCCTTTCTATAAGGGGCTACCACAATCTCATTGTTTTCCACAGAAAAACACACATCCAAGAAAGATATGTTTCTCTGTGAAAAATTGTAGGTGAAGGAGAGTTTCAGATTGTTATGATTAATATATTGTACAAAATCTTTAAACTCCAATTCCGAACCTTCCCACACAAAAATTAGATCGTCTATAAATCTCCCCATCCACTTGATCTGTTTTTGGTATGGATTGTTACTTGAAAAAATCACCTCCTCTTCCCACTGGCTCATGAATATATTGGCAAAAGATGGGGAGTATTTAGCCCCCATCGATGCTCCCCTGGTTTGAAGAAAGAACCGGCCATCAAACATAAAATAATTATTTTTCAACAAAAATTCCGTGGCCATTAGAATAAATTCCTTCAAACCAGGGGAGTACCGACTGTATGTATCCATGTGTTTAACTATAACTATGGAACAGCATATTACTGAACAAGTGGATGCAGTGGAGGACCTGGAACCAAATGCCCTATAACCAGTTGCCCCTATAACAGACAGGGCGGAAAAAATCAGGTCAGTCTTTTCTTCCAATTTGGGGAACATGACTCCCACTGCTCCGCAAGATCTTATTCTCCTAATGCGGCAATTGGAAAATCTACAAATAAAAGAACTTAAGACATGGTGGGATTTTCAAACATTGAGTACCTATCACGAGAAATTTATGATACCAAGGGGACTAAGGTTGAAAAAACGACCTACTAAAGTCTTTTCACAACAATTCCAGAATAAATGGGATACAGCTTTATCTGAGTGCTCTCAAAAATTGATCTCCTATATCATGGAGGAAGAAGAGCTGGAGCTGAAAGCTATCGAAACTGAGATGCAGGATGTGAAAAGTAAACTCAAACCGTTCCAAAATAATGATAACTGTAAAGTGTTGGAACTAAAGGTTACACAAAAAACTACGGAACTGGAAAATAAAATCATGGACATTAAAAAAGGAAAATTCAACCGAGACACCCTGGATTATCAGAAGGATGAAATATACACATGGGCTATACATAAAACATCGGACAATGAGCACAATGCACCAAAATCCATTTTGAGAAATGGGAATAAAAAGAAGAATTACCGGAAGAGAAACCGCAAGGTAAAACGAAGAGTGAGTTTTTCCGATGTGGACAGCGCCCAGGAAATATACTCATCAAATGAGAGCTTGTCTACCACGTCCCGGAAGTCCAATTCAACCACACCTGGTGGTAATCGTGAGCAATTGGGGTTTCGTCACGCAAACGTACGCGGAGAGGAGGAAGAAAGCGTGGATACAAGCGGCTATGCCCTCCGGTCCAAGACACCGCACAAAAAGTGAGTGAAACCGTACTGAATCTTTCTGCATCTATCATCACCCCCGCACAACTATCTGCCCTCAGTAAGGGACTTAACTATGTTCCAACTTGTGACTTTAACCTGTTTGCAACTATATTGGATGTAAACAGGTGGGCACGGAAATTGACTTTGCACAAACATTTCTCCCTTATGCCTACATCTCCAAGATATGAGCCGGGCACGGACATTCACAATGATGATACCCACACTTACGAGGGTTTGGTTAATAATGATGTTAGTGCGTGTGTTGATTTTGCTGATCAAAGAAATATACTTACATTAAGAGCATTGAACATTGAATCGTCTACATTTTGTGATGAGGGACAAGGAGTCACTATATGTAATAGGGATTTTTATCCTGTAGTGTCCCGCCCTCCTGCCCTGGACAGATTTCAGGAACTAGTAGAAAAAGACCTAGTTGAACTACACGAAGAGGTTAAAAGTAGAAAAAAATACACATGGTTCCAATCTGTCCAGGGCAGAAAAAGCAGCCGTACAGGAATTAAAAAACAACAAAAATGTGATCATCCGGAATTCAGACAAAGGTGGATGTATAGTTGTTTTGGATGTGGGTCTGTACGAGAAATTAAATATGAACATGTTATCAGACCAATCCACATATAGGCAGCTCAAAGGTGACCCTACGAGCAATTGTCAGGCTGCATTAAATAGATTATTGGAGGAAGGTCTCCAAATGGGTATCTTGGACAACAAAATGAAGGAATATTTGATGGTCAGGAATCCTGTCACCCCAGTCTTCCACTCTCTCCCCAAGGTCCATAAAGGGGTCTTTCCACCTCCCCTCCGCCCTATTGTGGCTGGTATTGGATCCCTTGGGGAGAGACTGGGGGACTGGGTTGACAGTTATTTACAACCCCTCACTAAAGTCACACCCAGCTACATTATGGATACTAAACATGTCTTACAGGTGATGGATGGTATTAGGTGGGATTCCGCATGTGCATGGGCCACATGCGATGTGATCTCCCTTTATCCATCCATTCCCTGGCCAGAGGGCATCAGAGCGTTGGCAAAACACATGGATACATACAGTCGGTACTCCCCTGGTTTGAATGAATTTATTCTAATGGCCACGGAATTTTTGTTGAAAAATAATTATTTTATGTTTGATGGCCGGTTCTTTCTTCAAACCAGGGGAGCATCGATGGGGGCTAAATACTCCCCATCTTTTGCCAATATATTCATGAGCCAGTGGGAAGAGGAAGTGATTTTTTCAAGTAACAATCCATACCAAAAACAGATCAAGTGGATGGGGAGATTTATAGACGATCTCATTTTTGTGTGGGAAAGTTCGGAATTGGAGTTTAAAGATTTTGTACAATATATTAATCATAACAATCTGAACCTCTCCTTCACCTACAATTTTTCACAGAGAAACATATCCTTCTAGGATGTGTGTTTTTCTGTGGAAAACAATGAGATTGTGGTAGCCCCTTATAGAAAGGAGAACACGGGAAACTCAATCCTACAAGCTACATCGTGCCATCCCCAACATGTCCTCCGCAACATCCCCTATGGGGAATGGTGCAGATTAAGACGTAATTGCAGCAAACATAAAGAAATGTTTATACATTAATCGGATCTACTTTTTAATAGATTACGAGAAAGAGGATATCACCCGGAGACACTTAACAAGGCTAGAAACAGAGCGGCCAAATTAAATAGACAGGACCTTATTACACATAGTACAAAAGATAAGGAACAAGTAACGAGACAGGACAGGGCTCACCCCCCTTTTTTCATCACACAGTATAGTAAACAATTTCATAAAATCAGTAATATCATTAGAAAAAATTTACCTATACTGCATCAGGATACTGTCCTTTATAATCTTTTACAGGACAACTTCAAAATGGTGTCTAAAAAAGGTCCCTCTTTGGGATCCATTCTATCACCCAGTATGTTTTGTGGTGCTGACAATAAACATACGGGTACGAACTGGTTGGTTCATGCAGGTAACTGGAAGTGTGGGCACAATGTCTGTATCACTTGCAGTTACATGCACGTTAACAAGGAATTTAAATCATATTCCAATACCAAAACCTTTGTTTTGAAGGATTATGTCAAGTGCAATACAAAAAGTGTTGTTTACCTAGCGTCCTGCACATCTTGCCAATGCCAGTATGTAGGTTGCACCATGAACTCCCTGAAGACTCGGATACGCAGGCACATATCTGATGCAAGGAACATTTTGTCATTTAATAGTAATATTTCTGCGTTCTCCAGGCATTTCAGGGATGTTCATGGAGGCAACATGAGTACACTACAAATTATGGGCATAGAAAAAGTCAGAAAACCCAGGCGAGGTGGAGATCAAAGGAGGATGGTTCTCAACAGAGAATCATTCTGGATATTCATGTTAGGCACATGAGAGCCTCATGGGTTAAACTTGAGACAAGACCTTATACTAACGTATTAATAATGGAAGTAAACAGTTATTATGGTCTATCTATGTAGCCATCCCACGATTCTGCATTTGGAACTAAAGTGTTGGTGCAATTGAATTCTGTGGCTTTCTTGTATACTCGTGTATTGAATACCATGTCTATCTATGCAGAACGGTTTTAGTATTTTGTGATTAATTCCATGCCGCATTTTATAGATGATCCAACACCCTGCTGTTCTGATCATGTGACTCTAATGTGTTTTATTATAAAAGGACACAGTGTTGTAAAGTTTTTATGCCATGACTAAGGGCTCTTTAGCCTTAAACGCGTAGGCTCTACGCCTACGCTCCTCTATATGCTCTTTGTTATTTTTGTACCTCAATAAACACGGTTTTACCTTCCTTCCTGGTGCTGGATATCTTCAGTTTTCTACTATTTAAAGTCAAGAGTCAAATCAATTCTGTCTCCTACAAACTTCTTCTTCCTCCTTCTCTTCGTATTCTTAACTCCTTTCATGTTTCCCTTCTCAAACCTCTCGTTCTTAACCGCTTTTCCCCCAAGGTCACCGCTCCTGCTCCTGTCTCTGGCTCCTCTGATGTCTTCACGGTAAAAGAAATCCTCGCCTCCAAGGTAGTCAGAGGTAAAAAAAAAAGTTCTCGTTGACTGGGAGAATTGTGGCCCCGAAGAGAGGTCTTGGGAGCCCGAGGACAATATCCTCGACATGGAACTCATCCATAGGTTCCTGGGCTCCAAAAAGAGGGGGAGACCAAAGGGGGGGGGGGTACTGTTACGCCGAGCGCTCCGGGTCCCTGCTCCTCCCCGGAGCGCT